>NC_087222.1:2232246-2256060 GCF_015104395.2 Macrobrachium nipponense | reverse complement strand
TATGTATTTGGATATTTTATTAACCTATGGTTACGTTTTGCTTATTGATTTTATCGTGATTCCTTTTTTATTATAATTTGTAACCCTTCCGACTTCTTACGGAGTGTATTATATCGACTCCACTTGTATCCATACTTTTTATTTATCTATTTATTTATTTATTTATTTATTTATTTTTTTATATTTGATAAATTAATGGTTGGCTTGAATATGTGGAAAAGAAAGCAACAACATAATATATAAAATTCCATGTTTGGACTGTCCCTCATTTTATCTCGGACAGTTGAGCAAGGGCTTAGAAGTAAGATTAAGCCAGCATAAATATTCTGTAAAAACTGGGCAAACATCTAATGCAAAACATTCATTTAAGTGAAAACAACCACCGAATAAATTGGATTGGTAGTCCAGTAATTGCAAGGTCAAAAGATGTCTTATCACAAAATCTTTTAGAATCTACTTTAATACAACTTACTTCTCATTGTAATTTCAATATTAGTCGTGGTCTGTTTCATTTAGACCCTTGTATTTGTAACATGTTTAAGAATGACCTCAAAGATATAATTACAGACTTGAATAAAAATCAGTTGCCTTAGAGATATCTTTGTTGTATATGTATATTTAACATGTATTGTGAATATGTATTGTGAATATGTTTTTGTTCACCAAAGTTCTGATTAGATGTCATCTATAATAATCCTTTAATTGTCTTGTCCTTGTGTCTGGGCAGATTGACTCAATATTTTTGTTTTTTTAAATTGTACCCATGTTTATGCTTGTTTGGGAAGGTAACTCATCTTCCATGTGTGTTGGATTCTAGGTACTAATCTCTTTATAATCCCTATCTGTCAGTTATACGACCTTTCTTGTATTGTCAATTTCTCATGCAAGTCAGTTCATCTGCTAAGTAAAGGACGTTGAACGTCGAAAGATCTCGCAGAAACCCCATTGTTTATTTTTCCCTCATGGCTTATTCCTTCATATATATATATATATATATATATATATATATATATATATATATATGATATATATATAGATATTTTAAGGGGTGAAATGACCCCATTTAACTAAAAGGAGAGAACTGATAGCAAGACCTACCTTGGTTTGTTCACATCACTTGTCATACCTGTAGCCAGCTGAAAATTAATAATTAAATCTTATGCAAATTCAAACCCCCTCAATACAAAAATATAATCTTTCTTTTCCCAAATAGCTGATGTAAAAATGGGATAAAATGAATTAAAGAAAATCCCAAAGAAAACCATTGAACCACCATTATTCTTCCAAGAAATAATCTTGTATATATTTATCCCCATTATCCTCACTTGTCAGACAACCACATGAGTCTTCATCAATACGATCATATAAAAGTCTAGAGAATTCATATTTAAGTAGCAACAACAAAATCCATCTGAAATAAAGACATGATAATTATCAGACAATGCAATGTTAAAGGTCTTCACTAATATCAAGTGTCGCACCACACTTCACTTCTGAATGCATTTGAAATAAATGTCACTTTTCTAAATGTTCTCCAAAGTCTCTTGTGACCACTATGACAGTTAGTCCTCTAATTCCCCATTAATTCCCATACTAGAGATTATATCTCATTCATTTGTTCTAACGGACGTATGAACATACACAAGCTACTGAACACACTAATGCACGCATGCTAGTCTATTCTTTGCATTTTCCCATTGCTCAAGCACACATCCTATTTAACGCATTGACGTCACAATCATGTGATTCCGAACTAACCAGGTCATTTGCTCACTCTCAATTTCACCAGTGCGGCTGGTAATATTATGATGCGTAAGCTTTTCTCGTTTGTTCCAATATTTGTAAGCTTCTATAAACAATTGACAGTAATGTTTTTCGCATTCCAATCTTGTTCACATCACTTGATATCGAACTGATACACACACACACACACACACACACACACATATATATATATGTATATATATATATATATATATATATATATATATATATATATATATATATATATATATATATATATAAGAGCTTATGGTAAAATCCCATTTTCTTTGGCTCCGTTTTCTTTGAGGCATAGGGAAATTAAACAGACATTTTGTTAGGATATTAATACTATTTACGTCTACTTCCACTCTTTCTCACCTTTTCCTTTTCTATATTTATTTGAGGTAAATCTATATATACTATATATACTATTTCTATATAGCACATATAAATTCTGTATGCTGAATAGATATGTATAATAAACTGTCAATGTACATGGAGCCTCATATGTATAACTTTGTTTGCAAAAATTACAGAAAATAAAATAAATCAGCAAAATATTAATTTAAAAAAATAAAAAAATTACCATACTTGTAGAAAATTATAATTATGCATGCTTAATGAAGATAAATAAATGTTCAAATTGAAACTTGATTTATCACATAAAACTCCATTATTTCTCGAGGTAATGAATCTTAACCGATCAGTTTACACCATGATATAAATGTGATGAAGTTTTACATATACTTACCAATACACTTTGGAAGGAAGGCTGTTTGTGAAAGTTGACCTTCCTCGAATGACCCTAAAAGTAAGTAAGGCAAATGACGTTGTTGCATGGTCAATCAATGTTCACTCCCCAAACCTATTCAATTCCTACCATCTAAGGTGTGGACAACTGTCTGATTATGATTCCAGCTCTCCCGATTCCTCTGTGTCAGGCTACTGTTGCTTCATCAAGAGAAGGGAAGGAAAATGACAACCTTGTGACGAAATACCAAGTATCTGGTTACCTCACTTACCATTCATTGACTGATACCTCACAAAAGCCAGACACCTGAACCCTCATCACAGGTACTAAACGACTGAATACTCTAAAGGCAACAGTGATCCCTTAACAACTTGCCAGTATTGCAGAAAATCAGACTAAGTTCATCAAAACAGGTGTGAAGTAATCTTGTAAGTAATTAAATTAATCAAAGGGCATCACTCCATCAACAACTTTAAAAGTCTAAGTATTTCCCTGATTTCAGAAGTCTAAGTACTTCCCTGGTTCTAAGTCACTTCAAGTTAGTTGAAGGAAAACAGATCAATTTCTACTCTATGTTTCTACCTAACATCAATATAATAAAATTCAAATATACTGGTTAGAAATGAAAACACTTATAAAAAAATTTAAATACAAAAATCTATTATTAAACTCAAAATTTGTAAGTGAAATTCACAACATCAGGGAAAATTACTGTTACTTGAAAACAAAGTAAAGTTTAATTAATTCTTGAATCAATTAAGTAAAATTAAATCAAAATTAATTTATCACAAAATTCAAGAAAATTGCTTCAATCAAAATTCAAAAGTGTTAGGCAATAATTGAAAATCTGAAATTAATTCACAAGTGCTAAACAACAATACAATTTGAAAAGAATTCTAAGTAAATGCAAATTAATTCACAAGTGTTAAATTTAATTAAATGTGCAATGATTAAGCAATGAAAATAAGTTAGTCAATTAAATTGTGATTGCAAATGAAAATACAGAAAAATGTGGAAAATATCAAAATTTAAAAAGTATCAATCACACAGAACATAAAATAAAAAGACACACTTCAATAAGAAAATGAATAAATGCACAAAACATAAAAATCACTTCAAATGAGCAAACACAAAACAAAAATTTGCAATGTGTAAAAGTGTAAATCTTTTCACTCAAAACATTGTAACTATCAGTTTTTACCAAACCTTCGTAACCATCTGTTATTAGTTATTACTTAACCACTGTTCCTATCAGTTATTAGTTTTACCTTTTTTTGGTATACCAATTTCTTTCTTTCTTGCTGCAGCTAGTTTCACACTTTCACAAAACCAGGCGCTGTTACAACAACAATGTTTGTTCAGATTCCACAAAAAACATTAAGTACTACTAAACAAACTCTAAGAAATATCAAATCTGAAACTGACAAGTTACGAGTGACCATTAAATAAGCACGAAATCGTTGCGTTACTTTAAAATAAAAAGTGCTATGCAATGGAGAGAGAGGGAGAGAGAGAGAGAGAGAGATGTGGACGGTTTGAGTCTTTAAGCCCGAATGAAAAACTTCTCCCTTATGGAAGCTGGACTGGAGATGACACAAAATGTTTTGGGCAATAATGCTTCCAGAAGCTTCGAAATCTTACACAACTTTACATACAAAACGTGTAATCTGCACGTGGCACTCGGCAAAGACATACGAGTACAAGACCAGCCTGTTAAAAAAAGACACGTACTCGACTCGATCGACCAAAGCAGAAGTCCCTTGTCACACTTGATGACAGAATCCCAAAACACAATGAAGACTAGAGGTCCCTAATCAAACGTGTTGACAGATTAGGAAAAACAACTCTAGCTTTGAACGGACAAAGATATTCTCTCTCTTTCTACATTTTATGTTATGTATATTCTGTTTATAAATTATGTTATGCGAAATCTGAACACACATTTAAAACATCCTATCTCTAAGCTATCTAAGAATCTGAAAAAATTTTGCAAAATTCAATTCTAACATTTTATACAGTCAAAGAGGGGATATATGCATTTTGAAAGTAGCAATATATATATATTATATATATATATATAGATATATTACTTGCTGAAAAATATGAACGAGCAATTTTTTAAGGTTTGTTCTACAGAATAAATGACAGAAAGCTATGAAATATTGTTACAGCTTTAAAGATCCTGGGTTCCTTTATGACTCCAAGAGTTTTCAGCTCCTTCCTTATCTTTGTTATGAAACAGGAAGCAGTTCAGTTCAAGTACCCCTCATTGGTATATAGATTTAGGCTGCAGTCCATACGGTGTACTCTCAGAATGACCGCCAAAATGAGTTTCTTCTTCACCTCCATATTGATGCTTTGCCCTGCCATGCTTGGGGAATGTGTGAGACAGTACTTAGAGGAACCGGAGGTAGAAAGGGCTGTCCAGATGATGGAGGATGGTCTTCCACAAAGAAATATGGCCAACAGGCTGGGTGTATCAGGAAGTGTTGTTGCTTGGCTATGGTTTGAAGTGTCAAGAGACAGGAAGTTATGGTAGGCTTCCAGGACATGGTCACAGACGATGAACATCTCCACATCAGGATCGAAATCTCTGTGTTAGCTCTACAAAACCTTCAGTCCACTGCTAGAAGCATCCAAATGGCATTCCATCAGGCTACTCAAAGGTGTATTGGTGATCAGACAGGTTGCATGAAGATGGCGTGAGGACCAGATGTCCTAGCTGCCAGATGCTTAAAACTCAGCCACCAACATTGAGCAGCCCGTCTGGCATTTGCGCATGATTGCCAGATCTGGCTGTTATATCACTGATAACAACAGATACCACGTTTTTACTTGTGATTGACGTGTAGGTGTTTGGAAACACACAATTGAACAATACACTGCATGCAAAAGTGTCCATTATGACAGGAATGGTGGAGGATCTTTAATGTTTTGAGGTGGAATCTGCTTGTAGGAATACACAGAACTGCATGTGATAAATGATGGATCTTTGACAGTCATAAGATATCGTGATGTGACTCTTAGAGAACCCATTGTCAGACCATTTGCTGGGGCAATTGTTGATAACTCCATGTTGATACACCATAATGCCCATCCTCACCCTGCAGCAATGGTACTACATGATTATTTGAATCTGCAGGGAATCGAAATGATGATGTGGCCAGCTTGGTTACCAGACCTCAGTACAATTGAACTCATATGGGATTTATTGTACAGATGGTTTCAGGCAGCCCAAACACCCTACAACAGGCCCTTGTCAGGGGATGGCGCAACCTACCCCAGGACATGATCACTCGACTGATCAGAGGCACACGAATAGGAGGTGCAGGGAATTCATTAATGGAAAAGGAAGCAACACACACTAATGAAATCTTTTTACCAATTTTTGCAGTCATAAGGAATATATATATATATATATATATATATATATATATATATATATATATGATTTATAATTGAGCTTACAATTAAAATCCTGTTTTTTTTGGCTCCGTTTTCTTTGAGGCGTAAGGAAATTAAACAGACACTTTTGTTAAGATATTAATACTATTTACGTCTATTTCCACTCTTTCTCTCTATATTTGATGCAAATCTATATATACTATTTCTATAGAGCACATATAAATTCTGTATGATGAATAGATATGTATAATAAATTGCTAATGTACAGAGAACCTCAAATGCATAACTTCGTTTGCAAAAATGACAGAAAATAAAACAAACCAGCAAAACTTTCATTTTAATAAAGAATAAATTGACCATACTTATAGAAATTTATAATTATTTATTTTTAATGAAGATAAATAAATGTTTAAATTGTAACTTGATTTATTCACAGAAAACTCCATTATTTCTCCTGGTCGAGTTTGGCAATTTGTAACGAAGGGAGGAGGGTCGTTTCTAACTAGTCGATAACCTTAGTCATGATGGTAATATTTTAATGCCCCTTAAGGCGGCATACACATACGTGACTGGCACGCTGATTCCATACCGTCTGGCCCGAACCAGTCAGTCTTTATCGTGTATGGGGGACTATTGAGGCAAGTCCTGTCGAGTAAGGCCTGTCGTGTCCCGTCATCCTTTCAGCATGTTGAACTGATTGGCGCGTCACGCTGAGGGTGTTGGGAAGGACTAAGGCAAAGTTTTAACAAGTACAATACCTATATGAGTACTCAGACTCGATCGCCCTATTTCCTCGTGTGAGTCGGGGCAGTACTGCTGTTGTGAAAGGATGTTGTTGTCAGTCAAGTGTTTACCTCACGATTTCATTCGTGATTTTTAGGACCTGTACAGATCATTTCCAATCAAGTAAAAAGACAAGCAGTTTATGAGCAATTACTGGAATTATGTAAATAAAATAGATTATGATGCAGGCACATCGGCACAAGCGTTGGGACATAATATCCAAGACATGCCAAGCAATATATGATGCTTTGAGGAATGGGTATTTAAAGGTAAACGAAATATGATGAACTTTTAGTACTTTATTTTGAGCATTACTGGATGGTAACATTAATACGATGTCAGAGAATTCATATAATTATAAACTGTTATGTAAATTCTTTCATGTAAATCATAATGAGACATTACTGGATAACATTAGTACAGCGTCAAAGATTTCAGATAATTATAAACCGTTGTATTTATATTTTGCACTGTCAAAGAATTCTTATAAACTTTTATGTGTTTTTTTTATGTACATCATAATGAGACATGAAGAAAAATCTTCCTCTTGCCCACTAGCTGGTGAATTTATAGAATGAGAAGTCTCCCCAGTGTTCATCTGATTTTCATTTGCAAGGGGAAATTGAGATGATGAGGAAACCATATTCAGTGAACAGTTATACAATATTGATAAAACTTCTCTCTCTTTCGCAGCCATGGTTTCACCCATACTTTACGCCTTTTCTTGCAAATTTCATGTTCGTATTCATCTTGCAGGAGTGCTATTATAATTATGGCACTTATCTTCATATTTCATCTGCCCTCTCAAAATGTGAGTAGAGCAAGTCATCTGCGTGTATGGGCAATACCCAAGTGGACTGGAGTGCGCGCTACTCCCGGCAGGACAAACCCCATGCCAGTTGCATACGTGTATGGCTGACTTAAGTCAAACTAACATCGTTGCATGGTCAATGTTCACTTCCCAAACCTATTCAACTCCTACCAGGCTACCAGTTCAGGGTTGCCAGATTGGGCTACGTTTTACACCTTTGGGCTACCAGATTTCACAATCTGCTACTTGCGACTTTTTGGGCTACTTTTGATTTGACTTGGGCTCTTTTATTCGATTTGGACTACTTCCATTCATTTTGTATAATGATAGTAATAATAATGATAACAATAATAATAATAATCACACCAATGATCTACTGCTGACACTACCCCCATTTTCTGAATTACTTCTAGAATTAGCTGATGATCAATCTAAGAAGATTGCTGATATTAAGTCAGTGGAGAAATTTGTTGAACCTAGACTGGAGTAATATTTTCAATGGGAAAGTCCCAACATCAGGAACTGAGTTTTGGACAAAGACAATTTATGTAACCAACGCAGGAGGTGGATTAGTTTTAAAGGATATATCAGAAATTGCATTATAAGTTTACAGCCTTCTAGTAAGTAATGCTCTAGTTGAAAGAGTTTTCTCTAGAGTTACATGAGTTGAAACCAAGTTGAGAAATTGAATGGACTTATAGCTTTTAACCTCAATATTGAATGAGAATAAAGACCAGCCTGGAATTGAATGTCAAATGCTGTTCAACATTTGAACCCAAAAGATCCATGCTGAAATATGATTCTTCAATCTATAAAAATGAGAAAGATGATGATAATGTGGAAAACCTACTGAACGATTTGGTACTCTAGTTAAATTTGGAAGAGAGTAGTATGTGTTAATTTTTTTTGTTTTAACAAGGAAGAAGTTATTGATTTTGAAAGAATGAAATGTACTTTAGTTTTGAAAAGGAACAATTTAAGTTCGTTTAAAAAGGCAATAAAATATTTTTGAAAAGAAATAGAATTTGACTTCAGTTTTGAAAAAGAAAAGTGTACCATATAGCCAGGATTAACCACTAAAATGTAAGTAATAACTTTATTACGCTACAAATGAGTGTGCATACAATACACATATATAGATATGATATATAGTAATTTGTGTTATGCCACAAATGTATATATATATATATATATATATATATATATATATATATATATATATATATGATAATTTGGGCTACTTTTACCTGAAATTCGCGACTTTTTAAGAGTGTTTGTGCATCTGGCAACCCTGGCTACCATCTAGGGTGTGGACAACTGTCTGATCACATTTCCAGCTCTGCTGATTCTCCTGTGTCTGACTACCTTTGCTTCACTAAGAGAAGGGAAGGAAAATGACAAACTTGGAGATCAGGCAGACTTTTTTCCATTTCTTCACTTTAGTCAGTTCACCGAGACTCTTAGTCAAATTATATAAATGGATGGATTGCTCCTCGAGAGTAGTAATAACAGGTTTGGGGTGGTGGACGGGTTGATCCTATAGATAAACAATATTAAGCACCATCAATCCACTAATGGCAACTTTTACACATGCTAAAGAGTCTGGCATCTCAGGACTTCAGTTCTACTTCTAACTTGAAGGAAGAATGTACTGCATCTCTGTCTCACACAATGTTGTTATGTAAATGTGCTGATATATATGACCTGATTTTTGATCAAGCAAGGATTCTTCCAGTGCAATGAAATGCGTAAGATAAAATTAATTCGTGTATTTTCCTTAAATAACTATCCCAGTTATGTCATATATCAACTCTGTTAGAATAAATCTATAATTGTTTGGACTCTGTTTCAGTTAATGCTCATTTAAATTTTTAGAGCAGCAGTCCTAATTCCTGGACAGTAAATACCATCAGCATTGTCGCGATTTTCGGCGACTTATTATAGTTCTAGAGCATATATTTGGCAAATTTTTTATTTGGACATGTTTCTTTTCTAATATTTCTTGGCAAAATTACATTTACAACTGCCATACTATCATAAAAGACAAGAATAAAAACTAACAGCAATCCCTTGGTATATATGAAATGTTCTGTATAGAAAATTCATGTGTGAGACATAACGGAAAATCTACTAGATGTTTTGTATGTGTGTGTGATCAGAAAGTAATGAACAGATACAGCTGATTCATCTAATGCCCATACGATCATTGATGGCTTGGCGTGGGTAATTGAAATGAGTGCCATACATTGAAGACCCCTGGTTTCTTTCGATTATGAGATCAATCAGCTGAGACCTATGACCTAAACCAGGTCAGTTTGAAAAGTTAGGAGTTAATAGGAAGTAAGTGGTCGATGGGTCAGGGCACATTTCAAAAACAGTGGTCGGCATGTGTCGGCTCAGAGAACCCTACTGCTATATAATCATATAATTAGTAACGTCATATTAGCTACCGGGCCCTGTTTAACTATTAAGGAAAATACATGTGTTAATTTGATCTTATGTGTTTCATTGTACTGGTAGAACCCTTGTATGATCGAGCTAATGGAACCATATGACCCTACACTGGGGGGTGGGAGAGTCGATTTCAGCCTTCTGCTGACGCATTGGTGGGGACTATTAGTCTCTCACCCCTGACAGAGACCAAACTGTAGAGGGAAAAGAAGCCTTCTGTCGACACATGCAGAAGCGAATTCTTCCCACCTCTGTAGTGGGATTTTTTTATTGACAATGAGAGGCCCTTACACACCTTGCTGCCAAAAGGTTAAAGGTCGTCACCAATGTTAAAGGTCGTCACCAATATTAAGTGTCGCACCACACTTCCCTTCTCAATGCATTTGAAATAAATATCACTGTTCTAAATGTTCCTTACCTTTCCTGATGGATCTTAGCACTTCCTTGGTTCTCCAAAGTCTCTTGTGATCACTATGAGAGTTAGTCCTCTGATTCCCATACTAGAGATTATATCTCATTCATTTGTTGTAATGGACGTATGAACATACGCTACTGAACACACGAATGCAAGCATGCTAGTCTATTCTGTGCGTTTTCCCATTGCTCAAACACACATCCTATTTAAGGGGGCCGGCCGGAACCTCTTTATATGGTGGTATAGGGCGAAAAATGCAAAGTCATGAAAAAATTCATGGAGCTTCATATGGCAATTGAGAATACGTATACGAAATATTTTGTCAAAATTCCTCCTACTTTCGTAGTTACAGGGAAATTAGTTAACATAACTCAATAAGCCTAAAACACTGATGCGTACAAGAAAATGCAATATTTCTTCTATTATCGTAAATTTTTATAATTATTGTCAAAGAAATTGGGAGAAATGGCATCTGTAGACATTCCCCGAGACGAGAAGGAGAGTTCAGGCTCAGCTACCAAGTCCAGTCATGAATTAGTGCGATCACAGACATCAAGTAATTTACACGTTCCATTTCACCTCTTGACATTCGCTTGCCTTTACGTATGTTTATGTATGTTTCGGCAAGAATTTCATCATGCCAATGAGGAAAAGACAAGGAAAACATCTCGCTAACATACAGACGAAGAAAAATCGCTCTAGTATTATTACAGAATATCATAATATACTCGTAGTTAGTGAAGAGAGAAGGTAGGGTTGCGTAGTAAGGGTTGCTTAGTAACGCCCCCTTCTTGCCTGAGAGTACACGTCACACTGTCCCCAAGGCTACGATCTTTGAGCAAAGAGATCTTCATTTATGATAAATAACAAAGTTTTGGTTTTTTAATACCCAAAATGGAATATGAAATTCATAATAATCATGATTTATTAAATTGTCTTTGTAAAAAAAGAGTACACCTTCGAGTTTCACCTCTAACATTTTCTTGCATTTACGTTTGTTTATCTTTGTTTCGGGCAAGAATTTCTTCATGCCAAAGAGGAAAATACAAGGAAAACATCTCACTAACATACAGAAGAAGAAAATTCGCAGTAATAAGCCGATTTAGTGAAGGGGAGAGAGAGAATTGCGTAGGAAGGAGTGCCCCATCTTGCCTCAAGCAGTGCCCCAGGCTGCGATATATGAACAAAGGGATCATCATTTATGATTAAATTATGATAAATAAAATAGTTTTGGTTTATTAATACACAAAAAAGAAATATACATTCATAATAATCATTATTTATTAACATTGTCTTTACAGAAATACGAAGGAAAACTTTGAACGCCCGTATCTCAAAGCTATACTTATTGACCTTCAAAATCTATCTTCTCACTTAGTTTTAAAGCTATAACATTGGAATTTGGTATACAACTCGGAAAGACATTATAGAACAATCAAATAGAGCCCTTTTTTCCAATTTTTGTTTCGTCTTTTTTTTTTTATAAATTTTTTTCTCCTGATTTATAGGTTTATTTTTTACCATATTGAAAAATTCATATCTAGCAAAAAAATGACTTTTAGAAAAAAAAACTCTCCATTCGATTGGAGGTCTACATCAGGTCTATATATGGTAGTAATCCCAGGTCTTGATATTAAATATCAAGGGAGGAGATAGAATTTGAAAAATGGTTATTTTCGGGTTAAATCGCCCTGGCGTCACAAAACCGAAGGTCAGAGGCGAAAATCATATGCGGTTTGGAGATGTCCCAAGTCACCTTATTAAGTGGTATAAATATCAAAGTCCTGTCCTTAAAAAATGGCATTAGCCGGTCGGCCCCCTTAACGCATTGACGTCACAATCATGTGATTCTGAACTAACCAGGTCATTTGCTCACTCTCATTCTCACCAGTGCGGCCGGTAATATTATGATGCGTAAGCTTTCCTCGTTTATTCCAATATTTGTAAGCTTCTATAAACAATTGGCACTAATGTTTTTCGCATTCCAAAATTGTTCACGTCACTTGTTTTCAAACTGATTTCCACTTATTACATTTGTCTAGTACATTTTACACACACACACACACACACACACACACACACACACACACACACATATATATATATATATATATAATATATATATATATATATATATATATATGTGAGGGAAATTTGTTTCGCTCAGTGGGAAGATCGAAGGAATATACTCTACCAAATTACAAGGGTAATTCCTTCCACTGAGTGTTCTCTAGTAGTAATTTAGTAAATGGTATAAAACGGGCTGTTAAGCACACAATTCTTCCGTGCGCCTAACGTGTTTTCAGACTTGTGCCAGAAAATCCAAAGGATTAATAATTGCTTGGTAAGCTTAAGTAGGCTAGTTAAATTCAGGTAAAAGTAATTCAGGTAAATGCATTAATCTAAATAGGACTATGAATAAATCAACCAAGGAAGCCATAAAATTCCCAGGGTAGTTCAGTTTGGTCCCAGAATTCAATTAAGTTCCGACCTGGTTAAAGTAAAATTAAAGTAAACTAATCCCGAATAGTAATGCTAAGTAAACAGACAGACCTAATTTCGACTAAATTTATTACTACGCCCATATAATTATATAAGCCTTTGTAAAATTATTCAATCTGAGTCTATGCCTAATTAATTCTCACAAACTCCAATATTACAATAGCCTAACTATGTAAAAGGGCTTAAAATTTAGTCAAGGTAAAGAAAACAGTGTATTACGTCTTGAATAAGTAAGTTAAGTTAAATACGTAAGTTAAACGTTAAAAGACGAAACCGCTTCCTAACGAAAAGTCCGTTGGCTCAAATCAGCCGTCCAATAATGGCGGTCTAGTCTTTGTGGAAAATTAGTATTTTGACCTACCTTCAAGTTAACCCAGTTTGGACACACACCTCTTAATTCACGTGTAAACTAAAAACAAATCCTATATATTTAATCAGCAAACCCAGCGACCTCTAATCGCATTCGTGGAAATAAATTGGTACGTTGATAAGAAATGTTATTCCACTTACCGAATTTTCCGTCGACCGATCAGTGACGAA
The DNA here is from genome assembly GCF_015104395.2 of Macrobrachium nipponense. Lineage (NCBI taxonomy): Eukaryota > Metazoa > Arthropoda > Malacostraca > Decapoda > Palaemonidae > Macrobrachium > Macrobrachium nipponense. Next base: position 2,242,638 of record NC_087222.1, on the reverse strand, counting down.
GGCTGTTAAAAGTTTTGGTTGCAGATAAGGATTTCGGATAGGATGAGGTTTTAGGATAGGTACAAAACAGGAAAGGAGATCATACAAACCAATTATTTAAAGGGTTATGAATTTCTAAAACCCTACACTACGTAAATTAAACTTAAAAGGGCGAAGTCGCCGACCTAGTTGTCGCCTTCTTCGCTCGCCGTCTGTTTGAACAAGGCCCAAAAAACCCGCGCCCGACCTAAGCCTACCCCTTGAAAAGGCCTATGTCAGGTCAATGGTTCTTATCACTCCCCAAATCAATTAAATAATTTCTTAAATAATTTGAAGGGACAGTTAAATCTATTTATTAAATCTATCTATCAAATATTTTAAATGCTAAGTAAAGTTAATCAAGTTATTCAAAATATAATATTAATTTTTCTGCAGAGCTTATACTAAAGAAAATGGGGTATAGTTACTTTGTAGCTCTTAGCAGTGACTTCGTTAAAGGTTAGAAAATGTATATGTACAAATAAATTTACAACAATATATATATATATATATATATATTATATATATATATATATATATATATATATATATATATATATATACGAGGTCCATTCAAAAAGTATCCGACCTTGGTCCATAAAGAAAAAAAATTGCACATCTGAAATTTTTTGATTCAATCACCTTCAAAGTACTCCCCTTGGGAGTGACACACTTTTCCCACCGGTGCTGCCACTGCTGGTAACATCTCTGGAATGTTGACATTGGGATGCTGTAAAGCTCTGCTGTCGTTTTTCTCATAATTTCCTCTCTTGACTCAAAACGCTTCCCTTTCAGGGTTGTTTTCAATTTAGCGAACAGCCAGAAGTCACAAGGTGCCATGTCTGGAGAGTACACCCATGTCTCATCACCATTGATGATATTCTTCATGAAGTCAGAGTCACTGTTAGCACAGTCAAGCAGGTCTTGTGCAATTTCCAGGCGGATTTGTTTCTGCTGTTCCACCAGCAACTTGGGAACGAATTTAGCAGACACTCATCGCATGGCCAAATCTTCTGTTAAAATTGTATGAACTGATCCTGTGCTTATTCCTACTTCTTCAGCAATTTCTTTGATGGTTATACAACGGTCGTCCTCCACTATTTGACGAACATTTTCAACGAATTCTTCGTTTCTGCTGGTGGATGGCCTGCCTGACCATGATTTGCTCTCAACTGAGATTTTACCTTGCTTGAAGCGATTATACCACTCCTTTATCTGTGTTATTCCCATGGCTTCAGCGCCAAAGACTTGCTGAATCTTCTGGATAGTTTGCACTTGTGTATCACCAACTTAATGCAGTAACGCTGCTCGATGCGCTCCGACATGTTGTGTAAGAACGATAATCCGACAAGCTTGTGCTGGACGTCTGCACTCTAGCCCTCACAGTTACCCCCAATATTAAAATGTTTAAAACAGTAATGGTCACACCAAATGTCTATTCTCCCATCGGGACTCCCTGTCCCATTAGGACTCTCGGTCCTCGGTTCCCCCCCATGGTTCCGCCAGAACCATCTGTTTCAAAGACATGAGAAATACACTCGTAAGTACACATAAGTTTAACAACAAAGATTAACGATTGGATATTCTTATCAATGTTAAACAGACAACAAGCCAACCTTCTGGCTAAAATAGTATAACTCACCCATGCAGCCGAAATATTTCACTCACTTAACACAAATAAACTTTCGCAGAGCTTCCCCGTCATCTTGCCTTTCTCTAAAGACGTCTCTATGCCAAGTCTCTCATAGACTTGGTTGGTGATACATTATCAATAGAAGAGGCACACACGCACATACAAATGCATACTTCGACAACGCCTCACATTACTGGCTACAACTAGTTTCCCAAAGGCACTTTGAAAAGAGCCCATAAACTGACATACATTGACTCGTCTACTATGCAGTTTTGTATCACGCCACCCACAGAAATCATTCATCAGCTTTTCTCAGGTCGTTGTTTCGGCTCTGTTCTCCACATTCCAATAGGTCACATCGAACATATTGGCAATATATCAATAATTATAACCCTTGGCCTTATATATATATATATATATATATATATATATATATATATATATATATACACACACATATAATTTAGCTTATGGTAAAAACCCGTTTTCTTTTGCTCCATTTTCTTTGGGGTGTAAGGAAATTAAACAGACTTTTGTTAGGATATTAATACTGTTTACGTCTATTTCCACTCTTTCTCTCCTTTTCCTTTTCTATATTTGAGGTAAAGCTATATACTATATGAACTATTTCTATATAGCACATATAAATTCTGTATGATGAATATATATGTATAATAAACTGCTAATGTACATAGAGACTCAAATGTATAGCTTCGTTTGAAAAAATTACAGAAAATAAAATAAATCAGCAAAATATTGATATTAATAAAAAATAAATTTACCAAAATTGTAGAAATTTAAATTATAAATGGTTAATGAAGATAAAAGAAAGTTTAAATTGTAAATTTATTTATTCACATAAAACTCCATTATTTTTCGAGATAATAAATCTTACCTGATCAGTCTACACCATGTTTTGTGTATAAGCCCCTATTATTATACCGACATATTTTGGAAGGAAGGCCGCTTATAAAAGTTGCTCTTCCCAAAAATTCCCTTACAATCAATTAATTTTGACCATTTTGTATGGTCAATATTTACAACCCAAAACCTATTCAACTGAATATCCTAAGGTCACTAAGGTGTGGACAACTGTCTGCTCATATTTCCTGCTCTGCTGATTCTCCTGTGTCTGGCTACCTTTGCTTCACTAACAGAAGGGGAGGAAAATGACACTTGGAGATCTGGCGGACTTTGTTCCAAATCTTCACTTTGGTCAGTATATATATCTAACAAGGAAAAATCTCTAACGAGGTCAAATGACACTCGTTTAAGCAAATGAAAACAAAACATCTAACTGGTAACGTAGCCTACCATTTTTCTATTGAATGCCATCTCTGGAGTTGGCTGAAAATTAGTTTCAAACTAGGCTAATGTAAACTCTTGTTGTTACAAAAATATACTTTTTATTTCCCCAAATTAGCTAACATGAAAATGGAATAAAATTAATTAAACCTGACTCAAAAAGAAACGTTAAACTATCATATTCCTCTCAAAATCATATTTAAGTAAGTACTCCCTTTTCCCCTAAGTGTCCGAACACTCATAGTTTATTAATAGTCAAAATTAGTCTAGAGAAAAACCCATAAGGTGACTTCGAATCCATCGGAAATAAAGAGGCCATTATTATGACACCATAAAACATTAAAGTTCATCAATAAAGAATGTGTGCTGCACCTCACTTCCCTTTCTCTAGAACTCAAGTCATTGTCACTTCAAATGTTAACTTTTTCAAAGTTTCTCGTTCTACGGTACCTTATCCGACGGACCTGCAACACCTCTTCTAGTGCCTCTTCTGTGGCGTGTTCCACACTCTATCAGTCAAATTCAGTGAGTTCCCCTTTGCAACTTTTCCCTTAGACTGAGTGTCATTTTCTGTTCATTACGAACACACACACGAATTGGCACACAAGAGGCATGCATGCTACATACATGAAACTCGTGATCTTCAAAGTGCGTCACTGACCCCAATTGTGCACTGGTAAGCTTTCCTGTTAGTTTTTTCATTTCAGCATCTTCGATGAACCCAGTGTTTTTCATCTGTCTCTAACCGGCAAGAGCTAAGATATATATTTAGGAAGTAGGGCAAATTAATTCCTTAAAGTGTTTGTCAAAGGATGCTGATTGAAAATATTTCTGTCTTATATCAACTCTGTTAGAATAAGTATATAATTGTTTGAACTCTGTTTCAGTTCATGCTCATTTAAATTTTTAGAGCAACAGTCCTAATTCCTGGACAGTACGTACCATCAGGGTTTTCGGGAATTTCACCCCACGACTGGGGCCTCTCAGCACAGTCAAAGCACCCCAAGCAAAGGTCGAGTGACAAGGTACAGAGTTTTACAAGTTTTACTTTAAAAAATCACTTTAACATTAATTGCAGTACAATCAAGCGACTGAATAACATATTAATGAACAACTGCTGTATCACTAAATCAAATAAAGTGATGGTTCATACATAATGAAGTCAAAGGTAAAAATAAACTGGCTCATGAAAAACATGATAAAATCGAAATTTCAAAAAGTAAATTACACTAATAGTTCCACTAATGCTACTCAAATACCATTGATAAAAGAAGCCCTGATTGATACAAACATTCTAATGAGGAATCTGTCCATAGCAGTGATTAACACGATTCTGGCCATAACTCGATATGACGCAGGATGTCCTACCTGATCGAATGTTTGAGGGGAAGGCAGATTTTTACTCTGCTAGCATCGTTGTCACTTCATATGCGGGAGCTTTTCATTTTTGTAAACCAATGACTAAAATGTGTGGTTATTTTGCCAGAATTACGACCAATGTGGTTTAAAATCAAATTCAGTTATTGTTAACAACACAGTTAGTGGGATTCAGCAACTCCACGTGAATATATTACACAATAGTAACTCAAACTCAAAGGAATCAGTTGCCCTGCTGTGTGACCAATTCCCTTGCTAAATGGAGTTCACACTTTTCCCGACAAGGGTCTAGCATGCCTTGTGCTGGCACGGGCGCTTGCTTCTGGAGCAACTTGTAACTAAATGTTTTGACATGAACAGCCCTAGGAACCAACTGTGTCAACAAAGTATTGTCTGTATAAAGAGATGTTATTTTATGCAAATAACACGTAAGTGTGTGGAGTTTGGCATATGTAGTGTTATCAGATTATTATCTGTTTAAAGATCTATCTGTTAAAAGAAAGAACTTTATTTTAAGTTAGCAAATAAGGCATATTTATGAAAAAAAATATATAATTTATAGCTTTCTTACTTGAATACACTTCGCTTGAACGAAGATCTTATAAATGACAATTTTCTTTTTAATATAAAAAAATGTAGAAATGACAAAGAATACAGTTGTGAAAAGACGAGTGTACAGTCTTAACTTGACTTGAATCTGCTGTGTTTCGTAGTCAGAAGTTCTAGAAAACATCACTGCTGGCAAACGGTCGATGATTCTTTGTTAGTATAGGCATACTTATCTCTGTTTGGAAGCTGTATTCGTCTGGGTCGTGGGAGATTCATCTGTACATTGTTTCACCCTGTTCATTGTGTTAGCAATGTCCTATCCGGACCAGGGATGAAATCTAGAGCAAGGATACAAACCTAACTGGTAGCACAGATCCCGCCAAATGCATGGGAAAGCTTCCTTTCACCACTGAACCTCATCGAGGTAGGCAGTATATAATTTTCTCTCTATCCCTGTTCTCTGCTTAAATCATTCACCATCATGTGATTTCGTTAGTTTGTTCGAGTCAGTGTTCATTGAGTTGTGTCCTTCTGCCATGTAACATAAACGTAAGTAGTGATGTCTTATTCCCCAACCTGCAACGATTATTGGTTTGTGAATTAGCCGAATTTTCATGTCAAAGTTTATCTGTAGATCTCTTAGGGGCCACAGTGTCCTCCATGAAGTTGATTAGTAAGTTTTAAGGGCGTTACTTACGTTATTGTAAGAGTAGTCATGGAGTTTAAATATCTATTTTTTTAATATAATTCTGGAAAATTCCATTCTGCCTTATTTACTTGTACTTCTTGACAGACCATCTCCCTTAGGGTAGGCCAATACTGCCAATACCATCTTGCCCCGGTAACCCCATTGTGACGGTTTTTTGCGATAATCTACTCCTTCAAACTGGATTTGGTCTAAGTGATTGGCTTTGAAACAATGGCGAGTGGATAATGGCATTAAGAGTAGTCTGGAGGCACATGAACTGCCATTGTGAAACTGGGGGAATGATCTAGCTGAGGACCCAGCCAAAGAAGTCTGTGATATACTTAAGGCCTTTGCAGGAAGAGTAAGGTTGATGTCAACAACTGTGTTATACATTTGATTAGAGGTGAGTGGGCATGCCAGGTCACACAGAACTAAAAGTTTGGTTTCCTTTTTGTTGTTATGTGAAAATGGCAGTATCATTTTAATTCTAACATAGTTAACTGATCACCCCTCCCCCTTCTTCTTGTTCAAAATGGCAGTCACTATTGCCACTCAGATCAACACTCATCATGTTCTTCTCTGACTCCTTGGCCAGAGCCTATGGTGACCTCTTAGAATCACACCATGTAATTGTTTATGAGAACCTCTTAGAATAAATTCGAGCTGATGAATGGCAGCTCTGTACCTTGTATGTCACCAGCCCTGCTAAGCTCGAATCAGATGTCGTAAGTAGAGTAAGACAAATTCTTGATGAAGCTGGTCACGCAACCACACTACTTAGGAACTGAATCGGTACGTTGGCTAGTGCAACACAGCCTATTACGAGTCTACCTCGATTGTAAGAGCTCCCATTAACCGTCTTCAAAGGTGATAAGAGCGAATATTCCAATTAGAAGGAGCAATTTCTTTAACACATGCATAAATGCACTGATTCAGATGATGTGACTCGATTCACATACCTATCAGGATCTATGGTTGGGAAGCCACTCAAGGTGGTGCAAGCTCTGAGCATAACTGCTGCCAATGACAAAGTAGCTCTTGACGTATTAGAATGGCACTACGGAAATAAGCACCAAACACTAGTCATGCTGCCTTGGCAGTTAGTCAATATATTTGTACCTAAGTGTAATCACAATGAACTTACAGCATTTCACATTGAGCTTACTGTGATGATCAAACAAATTAGGAAGTTAAGCAGGTCTGTGTTAGATCAGGGAATGCTGCAGAGCTTGATCAATCAAAAGCTATTTCAAGGTCAGTTATATCTGAAAATCGTGGAATATCCACACAAATGCGATTACACATTACATAAACTTTTCAAAGTGTTAGTTTTCCTCATCAGGTATATGGAAGATAATTAATGCATTGCAAAAGAGGGAAGATCTACTATGACCCTCATGACCGAAGGGATTAGAACCTAGAACCTCTCAGACAATGTCGTGCCCATTTTGTTCTAAATATCCAAATGCTGCAGCGAAGAAATGCCAGCTAATCCTGAACTGTAGATGTTTCAATTAGTTTGCCTCAGGGCACAGTAGTAAATGGAGCAGTAAGCAGAGCTGCAAACTGTGCACTGGATGTCATCATAGCCTCGTCAGTAGCAGTAAGTCATACTCTGGCTCACCTACCACCACCAATTCCAGTTTCAAACTCATCCAATCGTCCATCATCTTATATCTTGTCTTAAAACATGAAACATCAGAATCAGAACCCTCCAATGGCAGTGAATTCTTGTAAGGGAAGTCACGAGAAACCCTGTGTAAAAGCAAAAGGGGTACAAGAGAAGCAATTAAGCCTACAGTCGATCTGCCTGCCACTCTCCTACTGACAGCGACGGACATTATGCACACTCATGACCAGCCATTCCAAACTCGCATGGTCGTCGATACTGGGAGTCACTAAAGTTCCATCTGTAGTGGTTGGTGTGGAAATTAACCCAGGCTGGAAAAACTTTGATATTGGCAAATCAAAAAAAAAAATAATGGAAAGAGGAAGATATGCAAATGCACATGGTGAAAGAAAAGAAAATCCAAAAAATTTTCCGTACCTTCCACGAGAAGTTGAAAATTATTATTTACAACCCCTTGTGGGACCTCTTTTACAAGATAATCGTAAATTTTCCAACTTATATTTGTTTTTTCTAATCAATAATTTTTTCATTATGTAAAATTATAATTACTGCTCACACAATATCAAAACAGATAAGAAATAAAAGCAGTAACAAATTCTTAGTATTTTGTTGCAAAATATTTATGTAAATTTATCAAGAACAAAGATTTAGTAACACTTTTTATTTGGATATGTTTTTTTCTAATAATTCTTTGCAAAACTGCATTTACAACTGACATACTATAGTAAAAGACAAGAATAAAAACCAACAGCAACACCGTGGTATATATATGGGCAAATTTACTAAAAGACGTCGTGTGAGACAGAAACACAGTACATTCTTCCTTCAAGTCAGAAGCAGAACTGAAGTCCTGAGATGCTAGACTCTTGATTTTAGCATGTGAAAAAGTTGCCATTAGTGAATTTATGTGGTATACAAGTATTGGCTCCTCTTTCCCGCCCGATTATCTGAAAATCGATGGTGCTTAATACTGTTTATCTACAGGATCAACCCATCCACCACCCTAAACCTGTTGTTACTACTCCTGAGGAGTAATTTATAAAATTTGACTAAGGGCCTCAATGAACTCCCAAGTGAAGAAGTGGAAAAAAGGCTGCCAGCTCTCCAAGTTATTCATTTTCCTTCCCTCCTCTTAGTGAAGCCAAGGTAGCCAGACACAGGAGAATCGGCAGAGCTGGAAATGGGACTGGATTAGAGTCCAGACCTAATATGGTAGGAGTGTGAATAGGTCCGAGACTCTGAGGGCTATATCTTGACCACACTAGAAGGACAGTTTGACTTAATCTGAGGGACTTTCAAAGAAGGTTAGCTTTTACAAGCGGCCTCCCTTCCAAAGTGTTTTGGTAAGTATATATAAAACTTAACAAATTTGTTTATTAGTGTAAACCGATTGAGTAATATTCATTATCTTGAGAAATAAAGGAGTTTTATGTGAATAATTTAATTTACAGTTTAAAAACTTATTCATCTTTATTGAGAATATATTACTATATATTTCTACAAGAATGTTTATTTTATTTTTTATCAAAATTATAATGTGCTTGCTGATTTGTTTTTTCTGTAATTTTTTGGAAACGAAATTATACATTTGAGAGTCCGTATACACACACACAAACATATATATATATATATATATATATATATATATATATATATATATATATGTATATATATATATTGAAAAGGAAAAACAGAAAAAGTGGAAATAGATATAGATAATAAAAATATCTTAACAAAAGTGTCAGTTTAATTTCCTTGCACGTCAAAGAAAACGGATCCGAAGAAAACGGGATTTTTATCGTAAGTTCAATTACATATATTATATATTTAAACTTTTTTTTTTACCTATATTTGATAGGCAGATGTGATGAGTGATGACATTCTTTGAAATGATTGATTCAGCGTTAGCTCCCATGGAGACAAGCTCCAGAAATAGTGACGCATTATTTTGGGTGGCACGATGTCCAAAGTTGCTGTCTCAGCCAGACAGGCCTCAGTTTGTGTCTGTGCATGCGCAGAAGCAAGGATCTAGTTTTGGATAGATTTCCTGGGTTTGACTGTGAGTTGCATATGACATCATGCATCTGTTCCAGTGCAATGAAACTGTGACGAATCAGTGACGTCATATCAAGGGGCGTGTCTTATGAGAAAGTTTGTGCTTGTGTACGTACGAGTTGTTCCCCTACATCATGGGAGGGTAAGATAACTAGGTCGGAGAAGCACCCAAGTTGGAAAAGCGGCCTTGTTTTGTGAATGGCCGTATATATTTTGTTGTGTTTAGTTAAGTGCTAGTGCTCAACGCTGAAATGGGTAAGTGCACTTTTAAGCTTTGTCTTTTTGTGTTTTAAACATTTATTTCAGAGATGTCCTTTTCCATGTGACTTTTTGATTTAGGTCATTTTGGTTTGTTTGCCATTTATTTGTGTGGGGTTCTTTTCCTTTCTTTTTCCAGCAGACGTTTCTGGCATGTCTGGTAACCTGGAAAACCGGGAAGTCTGGAGTTTCCCCTACTGGAGTGGTGTTAATTATAGACAGTTTTATGACTTTTCTAGTTGACAATTTTTTTGACTGATGTCTAATTATCATAGAGAAAGGGGTGGACGGGTTTTGTCCAATACCCAAGGTTATTTGGGTTTTCTGTTTGAATAACAGTGGTGCATTATTTGGATTTTGAATTTTAACTTATTCAGTTAAACATGTTTCCTTGAGAATTTGGTTTATTTGGTTAATTTGATTCCTTATTCATAAATACTGTTTTTTGTAATTTGTGAGTCTGATTTTAACGACCTTGTGATTTGTGAGTTGGTAAAGAAGGAGAGAGAGAGAGTGAGAGGGGGTCTGTTGATAGTGTCTTGCTCTGGCCTACGTTACCAAAAATATGTCCCTGAAAATGGAACTATTAACATATATACACTGTTGAAAAAAGATTCATGGAGCGATTTTTTAATCTTCGCTATATAGAGTAAATGACAGAAAGCTATGAAATATTGTTACTGCTTTAAAGATCCTTGGTTCCTTTATGACTCCAAAAGTTTTCATCTCCTTCCTTATCTTTGTTATGAAACAGGAAGCCGTTCAGTTCAAGTACCCCTCAGTGGTATATAGATTTAGGCTGCAGTCCATACGATGTACTCTCTGAATGACCCCCGCCAAAATGAGTTATTTCTTTCTTCACCTCCATATTGATGTTTT
>NC_087222.1:2171928-2231746 GCF_015104395.2 Macrobrachium nipponense | reverse complement strand
AGAATTGGTTGTTATGTCACCGATGTGAGCAGATACCACGTTTCTACTTGTGATTAATGTGTTAGTGTGTGGAAACACCCAATTGAACGATACACTGCATGAGAAAGTGTCCAGTATGACAGGAATGGTGGAGGATCTTTAATGGTTTGGGTTGGAATCTGCTTGTAGGAATACACAGAACTGCATGTGATAAATGGTGGATCTATTAAAGTCATAAGATATCGTGATGAAACTCTTAAAACCCATTGTCAGACCATTTGCTGGGGCAATTGGTGATAACTCCATGTTGATGCTTGATAATGCCCATTCTCACACTGCCAGAGTGGCGAAGGATTATTTAAATCAACAAGGAATCGAAAAGGTGATGTTGCCAGCTTGGTCGATAGACCTCACTGAGGTCACCTCAGTACAATTGAACACATGGGATTTATTGTACAGACGGTTTCACACCACCCAGACCCCCTACAACAGGCCCTTGTCGGTGAATGGAGCAACCTGCCCCAGGAAATGATCACTCGACTGATCAGAGGCGCACGAATAGGTGCAGGGAATTTATTAATGGAAGAGAAGACACCACCCACTAATGAAACTTTTCAACAGTTTCTGCAGCAAGATAGTTAGTCCATATTTTACTTGTCATAATGAAAATAATTTTCTTCAGGTAGTAGGGTAGATTAATTCTTTATGATGTTTGTTGAAGGAAACTGATTTCTAATTTTTTTTTTCATTCTTAAATAACTATCCCAGTTATGTCATATATCAACTCTATTAGAATAAGTATTTAATTGTTTGGACTCTCAATCTCAGTAGGAAAAGAAGAGCGTAGGTTAAGAGACACCACATTTTTATTGCGACTCGTTTCGTTGTTTCTTCATAACATGTCTCTTTTAGGCTTGAAAATGTTGTTATGAAGAAACAACGAAACGCGTCGCAATAAAAATGTGGTGTCTCTTAACCTACGCTCTTCTTTTCCTGCTGAGATTGAGATTTCCAAAACATCTGTCTACTTTCACTGTCTGGACTCTGTTTCGGTTAATGCTCATTTGAATTTTCAGAGCAGCAGTCCTAATTCCTGGACGGTAAATACCATCAGGGTTGTCGCGATTTTCGGCTACTTATTATAGTTCTAGAATGTAGATTTGGCAATTTTCTTATTTGGACATGTTTCTTTTCTAATATTTCTTGGTGAAATTACATTTACAACTGACATACTTTCATAAAAGACCAGAATAAAAACTAACAGCAATCCCTTGGTATATATGAACTGTTCTGTATAGAAAATTCATGTGTGAGACATAACGGAAAATCTACTAGATGTTTTGTACGTGTGTATGATGAGAGAGTAATGAACAGATACAGCTGATTAATCTAATGCCCACACGATCATTGGTGGCTTGGCGTGGGTGATTCAAATGAGTGCCATACATCGAAGACCCTTGGTTCCTTTCGATTATAAGAGACCAATCAGCTGAGACCTATGACCTAAACCAGTTCAGTTTGGAAAGTTAGGAGTTAGTAGGGAGTAAGTGGTCGACGGGTCAGGGCACGTTTCAAAGACAGTTGTCGGTACGTGTCGCCTCTGAGTTCCTTATAGTAACTATATAATCATATAATTAGTAACGTAATATTAGCAACAGGGCCTTTTGTAACTATTAAGGAAAATACACGTGTTAATTTTATCTTACACATTTCATTGTACTGGTAGAACCCTTGTATGATTGAGCTAATGGAACCATATGACCCCACAATGGGGGTGGGAGAGTCAATTTCAGCTTTTTTGCTGTCACGTCAGTGAGGGCTATGAGTCCCTCACCCCTGACAGAGACCAAACTGTAGAGGGAAAAGAAGCCTTCTGTCGACACATGCTTAAGCGAATTCTTCCCACCTCCGTAGTGGGATTTTTTTTTTACGACGAGAGGCCCTTACACACCTTGCTGCCGAAAGAACAACTCCTATTCAACCATGAATGACGCCAGCAAACAAGGAATGGGGATGCAAGGCACCTCCCAACCGGTTGTTGCAACGGTTAGCCAATCTGACCTGGCAAATCCTCCGCCAGCCTCATCCACAATCCAGGGATCAGGGTCATCCACCCAGGGGCCTCAAAGAGTCAAGGGGAAACCAGCTGGGAATAACAAGGTTGGCAGTTGCTGCAGATGTGCCTTCTCTCATCAAGCCACGATGTTGCTTTTGACGCAAAGCAACAGGCCACCTTGTGAACGCTTGTTCAGAAAACGACAATGGCCAATGGAAAAAATGCTCCCCCTCACCAAGGAGAGGAAGGGGAAGCTGGCATGGAGGAGGAGTCAGGAGGGCCTCCGACAACACTCACAGCCACCCGGTCCAAGCAGCAACCGTGTCCCCGGTAGAACAATGGACGCCTTGTCGGGGGGAAGGGGGAGTCAGCCAAGCCCTCGAGAAGTAGTGGAGAGCCCTCCACCACCCATCACTGCCCAAGCCCAAACGTTCAGGGTGCCAGAAGGTAAGTCAAGAGTCTATCTTCCACCCTCAACCCACAAAGGAAGCCGTGGTACCGATCGTGCAAATATGGGTAGGGGATCATCGATCAACAATGGCTCAAGTGTGTCTCTGTTAGAAGAACACCTGGTAACAGGATTGATGCAGCCTATGAAAGGTTGTTTAGTTATAAGTACTGCAAGTGGCCATCGATGGTAACCCAGAGAGCTGTGAAGCAACAGGTAACCATCGATGGGCGAGTAGTGACACATACCTTTTATGTAGTGCCAGCATTACGTGTATAAGGAATTTCAGTTATTTTAGGAATTGATTCTGTGGGTAGGAATGGAATAATAGTGGCTGGCACAGCCAGGAAAGGGATCGAAGTATGTTCAAAGAGATAACCGATCCCCAAACCAAAGAAGGGCAAGACAGAACTGAGGTGCCATACAATTCTCCCTAAGGTCTTGAAGGGAGATGGGGGGCAGGGGGGGGGGGGAGGGGGGGGGGGAGTACCCGCTGCCTAAGGGGAGAGAGATGTGGCATCACCCCAGTCCTTCTCATCCCTCGCCATGACACCCTCATGAAACATACCGGAAGGCACCTTAGTTATGATCAGACCCCATAACAAATGGAAGGATTTTATCTTTCCGGGTCTGAGTGAGGTGACACATGGTGAGGTTAGTGTACCATTTATGAATGTTAGTGACCAGAGTATCGTACTAGATAGCGATTCAATATGTCACCTTGAACCTTGTGAAATAGCAGATGCTTCTTACACTCTCGCAACCTTGAGTAGCACGTGTCAAGGTCGCAGTGAGGAATATCTAAGTAGACTCCTTAATACAGCTGATGGGTCTACCCCTGTTACTTATCAAAATATTGTTAAGAAAATTATAGAAGGTTATTGAGGGGGTGAATAACTATTTAAACACCAAGGGAATTAAGGATGATACAGAGGGTTCACAGGGGCAAAAGCCTTGTTAGATTTCAATAAAGGGAATGTTGTAAATTTATTTGTACATATCCATTTTTTCTCAACCTTTAACGAAGGTCCACTGCTAAGAGCTACAAAATAACTATACCCAATTTTCTTTAGTATAAGCTCTGCAGAAATTATAATATTATATTTTAAATAATCTAATTAATTTTACTTAGCATTTAAAATATTTCATAGATAGATTTAATAAATAAATTTAACTGTCCCTTCAAATTAGTTAAGAAATTATTTAATGATTTGGGGAGTGATAAGAACCATTGACCTGACATAGGCTTTTTCAGGGGTAGCGAGAGGTCGAGCGCGGGTTTTTGGGGCCTTGTTTAAACAGACAGCAACGGAGACGGACGAACTTGTTTCGTAAACTTCGTCTCGAGTTTAATTTACGTAGTGTAGAGTTTTTAGAAATTAATAACCCTTAAGATAATTGGTTTGTATGATCTCCTTTCCTGTTTGTACCTATCCTATTCCATATCCTATCCGAATCCTTATATGCAACCAAAACTTAAAACAGCCATTCACACTGATCTGTCGGCGGAAAATTCGGTAAGTAAAATAACATTTCTTATCAAAGTACCGATTTATTTCCACGAATGTAATTAGAGGTTGCTGGGTTTGCTGATTAAATATATAGGATTTGTTTTTTAGTTTAGGAGTGAATTAAGAGGTGTGCGTCCAAACTGGGTTAACTTAAAGGTAGGTCAACATTCCAATTTTCCACAAAGGCTAGACCGCCATTATCGGACGGCTGATTTGAGCCAATGGTCATTTGATAGCAAGCCGTTTCGTCTTTTAACGTTTAACTTACTTATTTAACTTAACTCACTTATTTAAGACTTAATGTACTGTTTTCTTTACCTTAACTAAATTTTGAGCTCTTTTACGTAGTTAGGCTATTGTAATATTGGAGTTTGTGAGAATTAATTAGGCATAGACTCAGATTGAACAATTTTACTGGGGCTTATATAATTACATGGGCGTAGTAGAAAATTTAGTCAAAATTAGGTCTGTCTGTTTATTTAGCATTACTATTTGGGATTAGTTTACCTTAATTTTACTTTAACCGGGTCGAAACTTAATTGAATTCTGGGACCAAACTGAACTGCCCTGGGAATTTTATGGCCTTGGTTTAATTTAGATTAATTGCATTTACCTAAATTACTCTTACCTGAATGTAACTAGCCTACTTAAACTTACAAAGCAATTATTAATCCTTTGGATTTTCTAGCACAAATCTGAAAACATGTTAGGCGCACGGAAGAATTGTGTGCTTAACTGCCCATTTTATACAATTTACTATATTACTAGAGAACACTCAGTGGAAGGAATTACCCTTGTAATTTTGTAGAGTATATTCCTTAATTTTCCTACTGAGGGAAACAAAGTTCCCACAGGGGATTTGTCATTTAGATGCCATAGTTTTCAGTACACAAAATGTCGGTCATGGACTGAATTACAAGCATTTTTAAGAGCAGCTTATGGCTCAAAAGAACACAGTGATATGGTAAGAGATTTAAGAGGGCTGTACAAAATTCGAAAAGGCACAACAAGCCTGAGTGAGCAGAGCTCAAAACTTTTTGACTCAGCAGGAGAATGGATACAGAAATTGAATAGTGTCTCACTCGACAATTTGCATAAATGGATACATTTCGCAATGCTCATACACCACGTCCCAGATGCAATTGTAGACGGTTTTGATGAAAAGATTGAACTTACATCAGACGAGGAACTAATTTATGGCCAAATACAGAAACATATGTCTAAATGTCGTACGGTGGATAGTAATTTTTTTAATGGGACAAGTAATATGATACAAAGAGACACAGATTTTCCTTCTCCCCGTTTGTGTGCAAAAGTGGAATATAATAGAGGATCGATCGATCAAAGGCAACAACAGTCATGTTACTACAAATGTAATAAACCAGGGCACACATAAAAAGTATGCAGAGTCAAATATTGTGGAATGTGTAATAGTGTGGATTACTGTTGGCAGGCTTGTCCGTCTCAGATTAGAAGAAATGCGAGACCTACACCTCAGAATTTTGGGAGTTACAATACGAGAACTTCCCAGGTAAAAGGGATCAGCGAAATTTTTGGAAAGCCGATTAACAAAAAGGGTACAGATGATCTGTACGTGCCATTCTGGTCTCGTGGGAGACCCCCCAGAGCCCAGACCGATAGTATATGGAACAGTGGAGGATGTGGATATCCTGATCTTTATAGACACCAGTGCATCTATCAATTTAATGGACCATAATCTGTATCAATCCATGTTCTCCCATTACCCTTGGAAACCCTCAACAGAGACGGTGTGTTATGTGCAAGCCCATAGACTAAATACCCTGGGTTTTGTTAGAATATGATTTACTCTGGGTGATAGAGTGTTAATAGAACTATTTTTGGTTATAAAAGGGGTTGCACTGGGCAACAGACTTTTGCTGGGCCATCCTGCATGTAGAAGACAAGATTTGGTCCATGCAGGTGTTAGTGGCATAACGGTTGGAATACCTGGTGTTTTTATCCCTTATGAGGACGCAAGTGAAACTGAGGATATGGGGAATACTGAAAATGGGGGCGCTTTTGGCGGTGCTAATGGTAATGATACAGGGGATATGGGGAGTGGTGATACCAAAAACCCACACAGATGATACAGGGAATAACTGCGGTGAGGTTAAATGGGATATTGAGGGCCACGGTGGGTGGAGATACTGATACTAATACTGATATTATTGTTAAAAATATCCACAATTATATATCAAAAATATATTTCTATGTAAAAATAGAATAAAGACTTTTGAAGACCTAAACGGTGTTCCTCATCAGTGTAACATTAAAATGTAATGATTTAGATTATAAAATTTTGGCACATAGCCAAGTGCCGGAGCCGAGGGGCCATTCAGCGCCTTAAAATGTAATGGAGAGGATAGTTCCCTCCCGAAGAACATCTTTGTTCTATTTTTACATATAAATATATTTTTAATACATAATTGTGGATATTTTTTAACAATTTGTTTTCACGAGACTGTGAATTTCTTAACAATCTTATCCACATTTACAATCATACTCATAAATGGATCTTTTCTTGAGAACAAGAGAGGAGGTGACTGCTTACCGAAGACTGGTTGAAAGGTGGACGAGTGGTGTTAAAACCAAGAACCAACTCAAGTTTTTGAAGAATTGTTTGTAGGAACATGTTATTCCTAAATCTTTTAGTGGGATTTTTCTCTCTTCATTTGGGGGAGAGGAATTCCCCAAGTTTGCCAGACTGTATCTTGAGGACAGCATACAACAAGCCTCCTGGGATGTGGAAAAGAAATTTCTGTCTCTTCGCGAAGCCTTGAGATGCCTACAAGAAGTTCTTCAATCAGACTGTTTTGAGGGTCCCAGAGAAAGAGCAGGTGAGGTTGCTAGACTTAGGGGTTTATCACATTGTCAAAAATTGCAACAAAAATTTTGCAGACTTTGTATTGTTTCAAAATGGGAGATACATGTGGTTAAAGTTCTCAATCTCTCCGACTTTCCTTTAAATCAACAGTAATTAGATGGTAGGATGATTAGCCTCGATTTCACATCCTTATTTACAAATGTTTCTCTTGACTATGTTCTAGAAAATTTAAAGAAGAGACATGAAGAAGGGACTATCAACTTTTCTATTCCTTGTGACCAGTTTCTAGACTTGGTTAGAATCTGTGTTGACTGTACCATTTTCACTTTTAATGATGAATACTTCCAACAAAAGGCTGGTGTTTCTATGGGTTCACCATTGTCACCAGTTTTAGCCAACCTGTGCATGGAATTCATAGAAGTTGAAATATTAGAGAGATGTAACCCCAACTGTAAGCCTCCTCTGTGGGTGAGATATGTAGATGACATATTTATTGTTTTTTATGGTGACGACATAGCTTTAGACTGCTTACTGAATACTTACCATCAAGAGGTTGATTGTAAGATTTCTTTCTTAGATGTTTCAAGTCATAGGGATGTAAACAGTAACTCTTTCAAATTTTCAGTTTTTAGAAAAGCTACCAACAAAGAAAATTATATTCATTATTTTTCCCACCACTCACAACAACTTAAAAGAAACGTAATTATGAATTTTGTTTTAAGAGCCCTTTGCATGTGCCACCTTGCATTTCTAGACGGAGAACTCAAACATGTCATGGACACCTTTAGGTCCTTAAAGTACCTAGAACATTTTATTAATGATGCCATTAGCCAAGCTAAAAAGTTTTATATTGGTTAAGAGAATAAGGAAATGAAAGACAAGAAACGTGTATTATTGCCCTTTGACGATGAAATATCAGAAGTAGGTGATTATATAAATAAGCACCAAAAAGACATAGAAATTGTGTATACCTACAAAAACACTTTGGCAAAAGGTCTTACAAAGAACAACAACAGTACCAAGAGAAATAACGGTGTTTACATGATTCCATGTCATGATTGTAATGGTTCTTACTACGGGGAAAGTGGTAGGGAATTAGAGGTAAGATTAAGGGAACACAGAAAGGCCTATGATCTTCATGCACTGGGCAGCGCTTTGGTGGCTCATAGTTTTAATTTAAACCACAGAATCAATTGGGATGATACACAAATTATTTTCAAAAAGCGACGACTCTCACATGAGAAGATTAGTTGAAGGCGCAGCTATAAGCATGGGAATATCTTTCTTTTCATTGCCAAGCAATACTTAAAAGATTTTAATTTTAAAACTGACATTGAACATGTGAACAATGATGCTCTGCTTCCTCTTCCTCCCTCTCTCCCGTTAGCCGACGTCCCTGTGGATGTTTCCGACTATGACACCTATGCAGTGCAAGCAGGAGCAACTTTACAGGTTCGGAGATCGAGGAGGTTGGCGCAACTGCCTGTTGAGTTTGGGATTACTTAAACACACGAACCAGCACTTCGATGATGGTCTGTTATTCTTTCGCCCTGCCCACCTTTTTAGATGCTCTTTGGGAGGAAACTATCCTCTCCATTACATTTTAACGTTACACTGATGAGGAACACTGTACAGGTGTTCGAAAGTCTTTGTTCTATTTTTACATAGAAATATATTTTTAATATATAATTGTGGATATTTTTTAACAATTTGTTTTCACGAGACTGAATTTCTTAACACTGATATTATTACTGATACTAACAATGGGGTCTTGGTGGATGCAATGAGAACCAAGGGCGGGGATATTTATGGGATCGTGGAACAGGGAGGTACTAACAACATATATAAATGTGTTTTATCAGAGGATGTTATCTTAATGCCAGGTTCAAAGACTTTTGTAAAAGTCAAACTGAGGGAAGTGAAAAAAACCCACGAAAGTATGCGTGATTGAGGGCAGCAAGAAACTAAGAGGGGTTATTAGCACTGCATCAGTGACCATTTGTATCAAACACTGGTGTTACATGGGCAAAATTACTGAACTGTAATGATACAGTTAGGAAATACCAGAAAAATACATATGTAGTAGACCTTCAAGATTGGAGTAATGACAGTGGTACAATGGCTATTGTAGGGAGGAAAACTGAGTTTTCAGAGGAAAATATGCAATCAAGGTAGCAAATATTCATTCAGAGAACATTTAGCTGATGCAGATTATAAAGAGCAAATAGAAGCATTAAGCGGGTCTTGGCAGAATTTGGGGATATGGTAGTATTACAAGGGGATAAACTAAGATTAACTAATGTGTTAGAACATAAGGTAAACTTAGAGAAGGGTACAAAATCCATTTTTATTCCCGCATACCACATACCTTTCAAAATCAGAGAACAGGTAGAAAAAGAGGTCAATAAATGGGAAGAGGAAGGAATCATTAGACCTAGTGCATCTCCATACAACTTTCCTCTGTTAGCAGTGCCTAAGAAGGACAGTTCTGTCCGAGTATGCGTCGATTTTAGACGTTTGAATGAAAAGACAATTCCTGACTGTTACCCAGTTGCATGCATACGAGATCTTTTTGTAGAAATCGGGGGAACATAATATTTATAGCTCAATTGATTTAGCGCAGGGTTTTTTGCAGGTCCCTCTTAGTGAAAATAGTAAGGAATATACTGCCTTTTCAGTGCCCAAGGGACACTATGAATTTACGCAGATGCCGTTTCGTTTATCGGGTAGTCCGATGACCTTTACCAGATTGGTAAACACAGTTTTGCATGGGTTATTAGGTAAAAATGTTTTTGTGTACATGGATGATATATTAATTGCAACAGACTCGGTCGTGCAACACCTAGAAGTGCTTAAGAAAGTACTTAGGAGACTTAAGTTAGCAGTAATGGAAATTAAGTTAGCTAAGTGTTCCTTCTTGAAAAAGCAAATCACATATTTAGGTCATGTCATATCCAAGGAAGGGTTTAGAGTAAACGACGATAAAGTCAAAGCAATAGTAGATTTTCGTACCCCGAAATCAAAGAAAGAAATTAAATCATTCCTATGGATGGCAGGATTTTTTTCGTAGGTCTGTGAAAGAATGTTCTAACATAGCAGCTCCTCTAACAGATGTATTGCGGGATGACATTCAATTTCATTGGGGAGAACCGCAAGAATGTATAGTTTTCAAAAACTTAAGGATGCGTTAATGAATCCCCCAGTTCTGTAATTTCCAGATTTCAGCAAACCATTCACATTAGTGACTGATGCCAGTCAGGAGGGTATAGGTGCTTGCATTATGTAACAATTTGATGGGAGGTTCAATCCCCTTGCATTTTATAGCAGGAAATTTAGGACAAATGGCAGCAATGAAAGATTAATGGTTACCGTAGATAAAGAAGCCTTTGCAATAGTATCAAGTTTGGTTCATTTTAAAATGCTACTGATGGTATAGAGGAGTTATGGAGTTCCATTTGACAACGTCTGTGTGTGTGTGTGTGTGAGAAAGAGAGAGAGAGAGAGAGGGAGAGAGAGAGATAGAGAGAGAGAGGGTAATTGGTGGTTGGATGGTAAACAACTGTATTGGCTGTTGGTGAGTGCTGGGTTGTCTGCTGGTGCTGTTAGATTAGAGTTCTGTTTTAGAGTCAGTCTTTGGTGAGAGCTGGTGATAACAAGTAGTGCTGACAGCAGTCTGTTGAAGGATTGGAAGTTGTTGAAGTTGTGTTTTGTTGATTTGTTGTTGTTGAGTTTGGTGTTGTTGCTTAAGAGTTGTTGTGCCTGTATTGTTGGATTTGTTGTGCTTTTGAGTTCCTGAGTTTTTGTTGTATGTGATTGTTGTGGTTGAGGGTTGTTGTTGTTATTCCTTGTTGTTATTAGTGGGTGTGTGTGTTGCCTTTTGTGTGTGTTGTTGTGGTTGTTGGGCAGTGGTCTTGGGTTGTGATTGTGTTCCTTTTGTTGTGTTGTTGTTGAGTTGTTGGGTTGTAGTCCTTGGGTGTTGTTTTGTTGTTGGGTTGTGGTCTTTGTTGTGGTTGATATCTCTGTGGCCTCGACCGGCAGACAGCACAGGATAGCCCGGAGTATCTGGAGTGGTTGGTAAGTACATGTGTTTTGTGTTTGTTTCTTTCTTTTTTTGTAGGTATAGGTCAGCTGTCCTGCGTGTATGCTGTAGTGTAAAGAGGAAAGTGTGACTGGGGTGAGTTGGGCAGCTGGAGTGATTAGGGGATTTGCCACTTGTTTTTTTAGCTTGTGATCCCGCCACAATGGGCAATAAAGTAGAAGTGCTTACAGACCACAAGTCATTATTGGATCTTTTTGATAAACCAGATTTGTCACCCAAAGAGCTTGATGGTTCTATACTATCAGGGACTTCGATGCAAAGCTCAAATATATAGAAGGCAAATTGAATGTAGTCGTGGATGCCCTTAGTAGAAATTTTTATGATATGGAAGGATCTCAAGTTACGCTAGTTAGTGATTCTATACAATGGGATATGAGTCTCATAGAGAAAGACAGGATGAAGATGAAATTTTGGCAGATGCAAAAGCGCTTCTCAGAGGGGAAAGGTTATAAGTTACTTTATTCAGGTTTAGAATTAGAAGGTAATCTGTTGGTTAGGAAAATTAAATATAAATTAAGGACTAGTGAAAGTAAAGGAGACATGACACAGATCGTAACTCCGAAATTCCTAATTCCAGTGGCTTTGGTATAGTACATTGTAGGTTTGGTAGTCCACACTTGGGGATAGAAAAAACGTATAATGAGATGCGTGCTAAATATACCTGGAAAAGTATTGGGAAAGATGTGGAAAATTTTGTGAACAACTGTACAGTATGCAATGCTTGCAAACCTGCAAGGATAACTTCCTGCAAATTAGGGTCATATCTGATACCAAGTAGACCTTTTCAGAGAATACATATGGATCTCCTAGGAAATTCTTGTGAATATAGATATGCGAAGAAGTACCTGTTGGTAATAATAGATGAACTAATGAGGATAGTAGAAATTTTTCCACTTAAGCATAAAACAACTGAAGAAGTAGCTATAGCATTTTTCAATGGTAGCATTTGCAGATATGGCTCACCCGAGGTTTTATTGACCAACAATGGCTGAGAATTCGTAAACAAGACTTTAGAATGCTTTGCAGAAGTCATGGGCATACAGAAAGTAACAATTATTCCATACAGACCTGAAGCTAATGGGTTATGTGAACGAGCATCATGGAGAAGATACAATCAAAGCATTAATTTCCACAGCAAAGGAGAGAAATGCTTGTCTCAGCCATAATCTCGAGGCTACAACCTGAGAAATGGTGTAAAGAAGTAACAATAAATCAATAGATGTTAAAATTGTTGTTGGAGACAATGTATTTTTAAAAAACAATGTGAGAAATTAACTAAATTACAAACTGAGTCCGAAATTTGAAGGTCCTTTTAGTGTTATTGAGGAAAAGACAGGAAACAGATTTGTAGTCTTAGATGAAAAGACAGGTCGGTCGAAATTAACTCACATCTCTAAATTTAAAAGGGTTGGTAGTAGTAGCTAATAAGTTAACTTCGTACAGTTGCACTTTTTTCAGATTTTGAAAATTGATGATGAAATATGATTAATTGGTTTAATGTAACTTTTTTTTTCCTTTCATTCCTTTTGCTATTCTTCTTATTATGTGCAAACTGCTGCGATTATTTCATGATGAAAAGCGAGGTGAAAAATATGGGAAATTATTGTTAAGTTGAGAAATATTATAAGAGATCCGTGGTGGTGATTTGGTGGTTCCTGGTTGTATTGGTTTATTGGGGCTGAGTTTTTGTGGCTATTTTGGTGGTGAATTTTTTTGTGGCTATGATTTTTGGTGGTGATCTGTGGTTTTACGAGCCAAAGAGGTGCTGATTGTGGTTCTTTTTGGTGCTATGGGTCTTGGGAGTGGCACTAGAGCATTGTGGTTTTATGGGGCCCTATAAAAGTGTTTTATTTTATGAGGATATATTCACCAGTGGTTGTATTTGGCAGTATATAATTATTAATTGCGGTTTTCTGTGGTTTATGTCCTGATTAGGTGATTATCGGGGTTCTATATACATGTGTCAGCATCATAAATGAGTTACTTTGAGGTACATCGGTGGTCAAATGGCATAGGATTTAGCCTGTGAGGGATATTTTATAATTGGTGGCTTTTCTAATAGATGTTTTCAAGGACAATTTTTTGGGTAACCTTGAGGTGACAACGAGGATGTCCTGAGCATAATTTTTGAGGAATGTGGTTCTATTGTATCAGTAAAGATTTATTGAGGATTCCCATCGACAGTTTAATAAATGATTTTTTGGTCCATTTGAAGGAATGATGATTTCTGAGTTTACAAGTCTGACTAGACAAGTCCATAGTGCAATTTGAGCACATGTTGTATACACAGGTGGCTTAATGCTGTGATGAGACCGATTGTTGATACTTTCTTTTGGAGTTGATTACTCAGAGGTTTGCACCGTTTTCAGGAATGTCGATGATGACATTCCATGGGGAAGAATTTAAGGGGTCAATTCGGGTCGATACTGATATGTTGCGGCAGCAATCTGCGTGACAATACATACTACGTTTTCTATGGAAAAGTGCTGTATCATATTTTTTTTTCTCCTTATACATTTTGTAATGGGAAAAATTGAATTATTATCATTTTTTTTCCTACAAGGGAAACTAGTAATTGGGATTAAGCGTTTTTTTTGGTAACTTTACATAGGACTTCTATTATAGAAAGGAGGTAGAATTTATCTTGGGATACGTAAGATAGAAGGGATATTCAACATTATGTTTGATGGAGGTTAGCTGTATAGACATTATGGGGTTTTTTGATAGTATATCTGTCAGATATGGGATTAATAATGAGTGGTCATTTAGTGATAATAATTCTCCCAGTAAACTTAATAGGGGTCAGTAGATAAAGATCATATTTTATTTTAGTGAAGAATTTTAGTCCTCAATAATTGACTATGAGATTGGGTATATTAGTTTATGACAGATTCGTATGTTATAGCAAGATTTTATTTCTTCTAAGATCATACAGACTTGTCAAAAAGTCAGTTAGAACCTATTAATGACGAAACACGGACACATGATGACTTTAGAGATTTCCCAACTTCACGCAAGGGTGACAATGAAAACAACTATCTACAACGCCAGAGGTCTGATCTTCACACAGGCGACGATGTTTCAGGTCACCTTTGTAATGAACGAGA
Source organism: Macrobrachium nipponense (assembly GCF_015104395.2). Lineage (NCBI taxonomy): Eukaryota > Metazoa > Arthropoda > Malacostraca > Decapoda > Palaemonidae > Macrobrachium > Macrobrachium nipponense. The sequence goes on along the minus strand of NC_087222.1, from coordinate 2,217,701 downwards.
TGTCGTCGGTGGATTGTCTCAGGATACATTCTGGGACAAATCAGGAGTCTACAATCTTCTACGAGGCGGGTGCAAGACGCTCTTGCATGGGAGTCACAGGATATTTCAAGTTGACAACCAGGTGGCGGTTATGATTCCTTCATCAGAAGACGTCGAATCTACAGTTCAGCAACGAGGGGTTGCAGACACTTAATAAAGCGCATGCATAGCCGTTTTTAGAGGGTTCATGTGCTCAGCTGGGATTACAATTATTCAACAAAGGTGTTCATGAAACACTTACATGGGACCATGAACCGGTTAAAGTTATGCATACACTACGGTTCCACTGCTAGAAGATAATGATGGGGATGAATTCTTCTTCGTCGAACGCTACACAGTTCCAGTGATCTCAGTTATAGTAGCTATAATGATAGTCAAAATATGTGTTATAGGAGCTATCTTGCAAATATTATAAACCAGTATATACCAGGAGCCAATGCGGTGTGCAACAGGGGTGCACAAACGACAGAGGTGGCCGAGCCATCTTAAAGGCACCAGCAACAGTCTATAATATTAAATAGTCGGGTTAATAACCTTAGCTCTTGCTGGTTAGAGACAGATGCAAAATGCTGCATTCCTCGAAGATGCTGAAATGAAAAAAAAACAAACAGGAAAGCTTACCAGCGCACAATTGTTTAATGTTTCTTTTTTTTGAAGTCCAGCCTTTAATTAATTTTATTCCATTTTGATATTAGCTAATTTTGGGAAATAAAAAGTATATTTTTGAAACAACAAAAGTTTACATTAGCCTAGTTTGAAACTAATTTTCAGCCAACTCCAGAGATGGCATTCAACAGAAAAAAGGTGGGCTACGTTACCAGTTAGATGTTTTGTTTGTTTAAACAAGTGTCATTTGACCTCGTTAGAGATTTTTCCTTGTTAGATATATATACTGACCAAAGTGAAGAAGTGGAACAAAGTCTGCCAGATCTCCAAGTTGGTCATTTTCCTCTCCTTCTCCTTAGTGGGTAAGGAAAGGGGAGGCAGGCACACCCACAAGATTCAGCAGAGCTGGAAACATGAGCAGACAGTTGTCCATACCTTATTGACCTTAAGATAGTCAGTTGAATAGGTTTGGGGAGCGAACATTGACCATGCTACAGGGTCAGTTTCATTGATAATAAGAAGATTTTGAGGAAGATCAGCTTTTGTAAGCGGCCTTCCTTCCAAAGTGTTTTGGTAAGTATAAATAAAACTTTAACGCATCTTGATCATGGTGTAAAGTGATCGGTTAAGATCTATTATCTCGAAAAATAATGGAGTTTTATGTGAGAAAAACAAGTTACAATTTAAACATTCATTTATTTTTATTTAACATACATAATTATAAATTTCTACAATTAGGATAAATCTATTCTTTATTGAAATTAAAGTTTTGCTGATTTGTTTTATTTTCTGTAATTTTTTCAAACGAAGCTAAACATTTGAGGCTCTATGTACATTAGCAGTTTATTATACATATCTATTCATCATGCAGAATTTATATGTCCTATATAGAAATAGTACATATAGTATATAGATTTACCTCAAATATTGAAAAGGAAAAGGAGAGAAAGAGTGGAAATAGACGTAAATAGTATTAATATCCTAACAAATTGTCTGTTTATTTTCCTTATGCCATAAAGAAAACTGAGCCAAAGAAAACGGGGTTTTACCGTAAGCTCAATTATATATATCTACATATATATCTACATATATATATATATATATATATATATATATATATATATATATATATATAATATATATATATATATATATGTGTGTGTGTGTGTGTGTGTGTGTGTGTGTGTGTGTGTGTGCGAGTAAAATGCACTGGACAAATGTAATAAGTGGAAATCAGGTCGATAACAAGTGACGTGAACAAGATTGGATTGCGAAAAACATTAGTGTCAATTGTTTATAGAAGCTTACAAATATTAGATAAAAGCTTACGCATCATAATATTACCGGCCGCACTGGTGAGATTGAGAGTGAGCAAATGACCTGGTTAGTTTGAAATCACATGTTTTTGACGTCAATGCTTTAAATAGGATGTGTGCTTGAGCAATGGGAAAACGCACAGAATAGACTAGCATGCATGCATTCGTGTGTTCAGTAACTTGTGTATGTTCATACGTCCGTTAGAACAAATGAATGAGATATAATCTCTAGTATGGGAATTAATGGGTAATTAGAGGACTAACTGTCATAGTGGTCACAAGAGACTTTGGAGAACCGAGGACGTGCTAAGATCCATCGGGAAAGGTAAGGAACATTTAGAACAGTGACATTTATTTCAAATGCTTTGAGAAGGGAAGTGTGGTGAGACACTTAATATTGGTGACAACCTTTAACATTTCATTGTCTGATAATTATGGTGTCTTTGTTTCAGATGGATTCTGTAGTTGCTACTTAAAACTGAATTCTCTAGACTTTCATATGACATGAATTGATAAAGACTCATGTGGATGTCTGACTAGGAAGGCAGGGATGCATGGAATCAGCAGTTGGCAATCTTGAAATGAACTCCAAATTACATCCAATATAAAAGCAAAGACCTCTCACACAATATTTATGTCTAACGCACTTTGGAGGGAATTTATCCTTAATCAAACACAAAGGGAGGACTCTAGTGCTTAAATAGAATGACTCAATGAAGATTTTTGTTTATCTGGGACGAGTCACGAGTGTGGCTTGCGATCGCTAGGTAGGATGAACAAAGGGAGATTCGTTTGAGAAGTAGGAATTTAAATTTTGAAAAAAAAAAAAAATGTGGGTTTATTTGACTTGGAGTAAAAGAACTGGCAATATGAATGTAACTCAGACGTACCTGGTGCCTTATGGAGAGTAATTTGACAAGATTGGCGTCGGCTTGGTCAGAGTTTAGGGCGTGCTAGTCAGCGCCTTTGTGTAGGCCTATGGGCATGCAGGGTCGGACGTCTATCTGTTATGAGACACTGAGCTGGACTGAGGACGAGATCAGGTGCAACTGCTGGGTGTTGGATAATGGAAGTGAATTTGTTAATGAAGTGATAAAAGAGCTGACAAAATGATTAAATGTGGAACATTTCACGATCACGTCCAACCGTCCTTCAGAAAATGGGATAGTTGAATCCAACAGTAGAGAAGTGACAAATATTCTGAAATATTTAGTGGCAGACAGTCCGAATCAGTGGGTAGAGATATTGCGAATGGCAGAATTTGCACTTAATACGGAGTATAACGGCTCCATAAGAGATACCCCGTATTTTTTAGTATATGGACAGGACCCTTCCTTGCCATATAATGTGATCATGGATCCTAGAACTTTACCGTTATATAGTGATAAACAACACTGGGTGATGTTCTGTAACCTAAGCCGAAGAGTATTTCAGAAAAGTATCAGACTCAATATGATCAGCAATTCTTCACACGAACGTCTAAGATACAAATAGTGGACAGGATCTATTTGAAGACTGCAACTGAAGAAACAAAAACTTGAGCCGGCCTATTTAGGTCTGTACCGCATGGAAGAAATGAAAGACGACACTGCGTTGATAAAGCATATTAGGACTGGTGTCCAGGCCGAGTACCATTTATCAGTCATACATCCTGTCGAAGAAGATGTCCTGATGTGGCATCTGAATAAAGCGGTACCCAACTCTCCGGGACTGCCTGGTTACCTAGGAGAGGAGAATGAAGATGATATACAAGCATGTCTAGGGATTGTTAATGGTGCACCCGATGTGCATACAGATGAAGGCTGCAAATATTGTTGTCATGTCCTTAAGTGTGAACATTTTTCTAAACATCTTTGCACCATCCTGCCATAATCCTTTTTAATCTTTTATTTTGATTTTGTCATGATATCTTTTCATGAATAAATTGAGATCAATCATACTTTCTGTTTCCTTTATTGTGCTTGTATAAGTTCTTTAGTCTTGATGATTGATAGTAATCTGTTTATTTTATTATTTTTTTAAGAATGTCATGTGTTTAATATGGTGATACAATATTGATTATATCATTGATTCATACATAATTCCTTTTTCATTAAAGATCATGTTTGCAATGTGAAGCGTGGAATTCAAAACAGTAAATTGCCAACTGTAAGCATGCAATTTGACCCTGGCTTGCTAAGCTTAGTTTTTTTGTTCTGCATAAATTATTAATAACATTTCGGTTGGTAAGGTACTCAAATAATAGTGGACAGATGACAAAGACTAAATAAAGAACAAATGCATATAAATAAATAAATATAAAAAATAGTGTTGACTTCTGCAGGACAGAGAACTTGTGGGGGGTGTGGTGAATTGATCTGTATAGAAAATTCACATGTGAGACGTAACGGAAAATCTACTAGATGTTTTGTATGTGTGTGTGATCAGAGAGTAACGAACAGATACTGCCGATTCATCGAATGCCCATACGATTGTTGGTGGCTTAGCGTGGGTGATTCAAATGAGTGCCATACACCGAAGACACTTAATAATTAATAATAATAATAATAATAATAATAATAATAATAATAATAATAATTTTTATTTTCAGCTCAAGGCCATATGCATGGAATATACAAAGAATAGACAATAACACACAGTCTAGATACATAAGATAACATAATAAAAACCAATGATTAATTGGCAATAGCCATATTTGCTGAGGTAGTATAAAAGATGGAAGTCAATATTATGGTCATAACCATACTAAGATTGAGAATAGTTAAAAAATTGAATGAAAAAAGTATATTAATTATAATCGCAGTAATAATGAAAAAAAGGAAAATACCAGTAAAAGCAATAATCATAGCAATACAATAATAATGAGATTCTGCAAATGACATTTTGCAAAAACTGAGATTAAGTCATTTAGGGAAAAAATGCCTCATTTCCCATCTTCTCCACAATTTAGATCTTCTTGCCTCACTCTTTAGGATGCTTTGCATGAGCGAATTGCTGCTGTTTCGCAGTTGGGTGATCAGACTGGACATTGTTCGCCTTAAAATGATTTTTAAATTGTCCAGGTGGTTTTCTGTGAACATCTGTGTGGCGGAGTGTTAGCGAGGAGTATTCGTGATTCGTCTCAAAATGTCATTATGAACAACAGTGATACATCTCATAGTCTCCCTGGTGTAGTTCGTCCACAAGGAACACCCTTAGATGCTGTAGCAATACAAACAGAAAAGCAGCAGTTTCAAGTCTCAGTGACAGAAGGCAAACCTCCTTGCAGTCCTGTTGCCAGTTGCACATGGTTTACGACACCTCTGTTCTATGTCTGCCTTATCTTTTAGGTCATTCGTGCACGAATTCCAGCCAATGATTTCAGAGGAAAATTTGTGGTTCTGCCATTTGCTTAAGTGATCTCGGGAACAGTGACCTGCACTGGGTCTTGGTTTCGTGACTTGTCTTAGATAAACAAAAAACTTCATTGAGCCATTCTATTTAAGCACTATAGTCCTTCCATTGTGTGTGATTGAGGATAAATTCCCTCCAAAGGGCATTAGACATAAATATTGTGTGAGAGGTCTTTGCTTTTATATTGGGTGAAATTTGGAATTCATTTCCAGATTACCAACTGCAGATTCCGTGCATTGCTGCCTTCCTAGTCAGACAACCACATGAGTTTTTATCAATTCATGTCATATAAAAGTCTAGAGAATTCATTTTTAAGTAGCAACTACAGAATCCATCTGAAATAGAGACCATAGTTATCAGGCAATGAAATGTTAAAGGTAGTCACCAATATTAAATGTCGCACCACATTTCCCTTCTCAATGCATTTGAAATAAATGTCACTGTTCTAAATGTTCCTTACCTTTCCCAATGGATCTTAGCACGTCCTCGGTTCTCCAAAGTCTCTTGTGACCACTATGACAGTTAGTCGTCTAATCCCCCATTAATTCCCATACTAGAGATTATATCTCATTCATTTGTTCTAACGGATGTATGAACATACACAAGCTAATGAACACATGAATGCATGCATGCTAGTCTATTCTGTGCGTTTTCCCATTGCTCAAGCACACATCCTATTTAACACATTGACGTCACAATCATGTGATTCTGAACTAACCAGGTCATTTGCTCACTCTCAATCTCACCAGTGCGGCCGGTAATATTATGATGCGTAAGCTTTTCTCGTTTGTTCCAATATTTGTAAGCTTCTATAAACAATTGACACTAATGTTTTTCGCATTCCAAAATTGTTCACGTCACTTGTTATCGACCTGATTTCAACTTATTACATTTGTCTAGTGCATTTTACACACACACACACACACACACACACACACACACACATATATATATATATATATATATATATATATATATATATTATATATATACGAGGTCCATTCAAAAAGTATCCGACCTTGGTCCATAAAGAAAAAAAATTGCACATCTGAAATTTTTTTATTCAATCACCTTCAAAGTACTCCCTTTGGGAGTGACACACTTTTCCCACCGGTGCTGCCACTGCTGGTAACATCTCTGGAATGTTGACATTGGGATGCTGTAAAGCTCTGCTGTCGTTTTTCTCATAATTTCCTCTCTTGACTCAAAACGCTTCCCTTTCAGGGTTGTTTTCAGTTTAGCGAACAGCCAGAAGTCACAAGGTGCCATGTCTGGAGAGTACACCCATGTCTCATCACCATTGATGATATTCTTTATGAAGTCAAAGTCACTGTTAGCACCGTCAAGCAGGTCTAGTGGAATTTCCAGGCGGATTTTTTTCTGCTGTTCCACCAGCAACTTGGGAACGAATTTAGCAGACACTCATCGCATGGCAAAATCTTCCATTAAATTGTATGAACTGATCCTGTGCTTATTCCTACTTCTTCAGCAATTTCTTTGATGGTTATATGACGGTCGTCCTCCACTATTTGACGAACATTTTCAACGAATTCTTCGTTTCTGCTGGTGGATGGCCTGCCTGACCATGATTTGCTCTCAACTGAGATTTTACCTTGCTTGAAGCGATTATACCACTCCTTTATCTGTGTTATTCCCATGGCTTCATCGCCAAATGCTTGCTGAATCTTCTGGATAGTTTGCACTTGTGTATCACCAAGCTTGTAGCAGAACTTAATGCAGTAACGCTGCTTGATGCGCTCCGACATGTTGTGTAAGAATGATAATCTGACGAGCTTGTGCTGGACGTCTGTACTCTAGCCCTCACAGGCGGGTACCGCCACACACTAGAGCTTTTAAAATTTACACACATGCGCAGTAAGAGTGCTGTCAACTCCCACAAAACTAATTTGCTGATTGGTGAATTATTAGTCCTTTTCTGAACCAAGGTCGGATACTTTTTGAATGGACCTCGTATATATATATATATATATATATATATATATATATATATATATATAGATATATATATATATATATATAATATCTATATATATACATATAATTTAGCTTATGGTAAAAATCCCGTTTTCTTTGGCTCCATTTTCTTTGGGGCGTAAGGAAATTAAACAGACACTTTTGTTAGGATATTAATACTGTTTACGTCTATTTCCACTCTTTCTCTCCATTTCCTTTTCAATATTTAAGGTAAATCTATATACTATATGTACTATTTCTATATAGCACATATAGATTCTGTATGATGAATAGATATGTATAATAAACTACTGATGTACATAGAGACTCAAATGTATAGCTTTGTTTGAAAAAATTACAGAAAATTGAACAAATCAGCAAAACATTATATTTAATAAAGATTAGATTGACCAAAATTGTAGAAATTTAAAATTATGCATGGTTAATGAAGATAGAGGAATGTTAAAATTGTAACTCAATTTATTCACATAAAACTTAATTATTTTTCTAGATAATAAATATTAACTGATCAGTCTACACCATGTTTTATGTATAATCCCCTTTTATTATACCGACATAATTTGGAAGGAAGGCCGCTTATAAAAGTTGATCTTCCCAAAAATTCCCTTACAATCAATTAAATTGAACATACAATATTTACAACCCAAACCTATTCAACTGAATATCCTGAGGTCACTAAGGTGTGGACAACTATCTGCTCATATTTCCTGCTCTGCTGATTCTCCTGTGTTTGGCTACCTTTGCTTCACTAACAGAAGGGGAGGAAAATGACACTTGGAGATCTGGCGGACTTTGTTCCAAATCTTCACTTTGGTCAGTATATATATCTAACAAGGAAAAATCTCTAACGAGGTCAAATGACACTCGTTTAAGCAAATGAAAACAAAACATCTAACTGGTAACGTAGCCTACCATTTTTCTATTGAATGCCATCTCTGGAGTTGGCTGAAAATTAGTTTCAAACTAGGCTAATGTAAACTCTTGTTGTTACAAAAATATACTTTTTATTTCCCCAAATTAGCTAACATGAAAATGGAATAAAATTAATTAAACCTGACTCAAAAAGAAACGTTAAACTATCATATTCCTCTCAAAATCATATTTAAGTAAGTACCCCCTTTTCCCCTAAGTGTCCGAACACTCATAGTTTATTAATAGTCAAAATTAGTCTAGAGAAAAACCCATAAGGTGACTTCGAATCCATCGGAAATAAAGAGACCATAACTATGACACCAGAAAACATTAAAGTTCATCAATAAAGAATGTGTGCCACACCTCACTTCCCTTTCTCTAGAACTCAAGTAATTGTCACTTCAAATGTTAACTTCTTCAAAGTTTCTCGTTCTACGGTACCTTATCCGATGGACCTGCAGGAACTCTTCTTTGCAACTTTTCCCTTAGACTGTATGTCATTTTCTGTTCATTAGAACACATACACCAATTGGCACGTAAGTGGAATGCACGCCACATACATGAAACTCGTGATCTTCGAAGTGTGTCACTGACCCCAATTGTGCACTGGTAAGCTTTCCTGTTAGTTTTTTCATTTCAGCATCTTTGAGGAATCCAGTGTTTTGCATCTGTCTCTAACCAGCAAGAGCTAAGGTTATCAACCCGACTATTTAATATTATAGACTGTTGTTGGTGCCTTTGTTATCCTCTAGCAGTGGAACCGTAACTGTCTCCAGTGTATGCGGAATGTTAACCGCCTTGTGGTCCCATGTAAGTGTTTCACGAGCACCTTTGCTGAATAATTGTAATCCTGGCTGAACACATGAACCTTCTCGAAATGGCTCTGCATTATTAAGTGTCTGCAACCCCTGTAGGTGTATAACACTAAAAGGACCTTCAAATTTCGGACTCAATTTGTAATTTAGTTCATTTCTCACATTGTTTTTTTAAAAATACATTGTCTCCAACAACAATTTTAACATCTATTAATTTTTTGTTACTTCTTTCCACCATTTCATAGGTTGTAGCCTCGAGATTATGGCTGAGACAAGCATGTCTCTCCTTTGCTGTGGAAATTAATGCTTCGATTATATCTTCTCCATGATGAGGTATAGTTAACAGATCAAATGTGCCTCGTTCTTGGCAACCAAACAATGCTTCAAATGGAGACATTTTAATGGAATCACTAACCATAGTGCTGATGTTATGTCTAACAACATCTATATATCTGTCCCTATTTTTATCATTTCCTCCTACAGTCTTCATAAGAGCTTCGAGCACTTTCCTGTTTGCTCGTTCACATAACCCATTAGCTTCAGGTCTGTATGGAATAATTGTTACTTTCTGTATGCCCATGACTTCTGCCAAACCTTCAAAAGTCTTGTTTACGAATTCTCTGCCATTGTCGGTTAATAAAACTTTGGGTGAGCCATATCTGCAAATGCTACCATTGAAAAATGCTATAGCTACTTCTTCAGCTGTTTTATGCTTAAGTGGAAAAATTTCTACTATCCTCGTTAGTTCATCTATTATTACCAACAGGTACTTATTTGCATATCTAGATTTGCAAATATTTCCTAGGATATTCATATGTATTCTCTGAAAAGGTCTACTTGGTATCAGATATGACCCTAATTTCAAGAAGTTATCCTTGAGGGTTTGCAAGCATTGCATACTGTACAGTTTTTTACAAAATTTTTGACATCTTTCCCCCTACTTTTCCAAATATGTTTAGCACGCACCTCATTATATATTTTTTCTATCCCCAAGTGTGGACTACCGAACCTACAATGTATTATATCCAAAGCCACTGGAATTAGGAATTTCCGAATTATGATCCGTGTCGTGTCTCCTTTACTTTCACAAGTCCTTAATTTATATATAATTTTCGTAACCAACAGATTACCTTCTAATTGTAAACCTGAATAAAGTAACTTATAACCTTTCCTGACTGATTCCCTCTGATAAGCGCTTTTGCGTCTGCCAAAATTTCATCTCATCCTGCCTTTGCTCTATGAGACTCATATCCCATTGTATCATAAAAATTTCTACTAATGGCATACGTGACTACATTCAATTTGCCTTCTATATATTTGAGCTTTGCATCGAAGTCCCTGATAGTAAAGAACCATCGAGCTCTTTGGGTGACAAATCTGGTTTATGAAAAAGATCTAATAATGGCTTGTGGTCTGTAAGGACTTCTACTTTATTCCCCATCAGTAGCATTTTAAAATGAACCAAACTTGATACTATTGCAAAGGCTTCTTTATCTACAGTAACCATCAATCTTTTATTGCTGCCCTTTGTCCTAAATTTCCTGCTATAAAATGCAATGGGCCTGAACCTCCCATCAAATTGTTGCATAAGGCAAGCACCTATACCCTCCTGCCTGGCATTAGTCACTAATGTGAATGGTTTGCTGAAATCTGGAAATTTCAGAATTGGGGGATTCATTAATGCGTCCTTAAGTTTTTGAAAACTCCTTTCTTGCGGTTCTCCTCAATGAAACTGAATGTCATCCCACAATACATCTGTTAGAGGAGCTGCTATGTTAGAACATCCTTTCACAGACCTACGAAAAAATCCTGCCATCCCTAGGAATGATTTAATTTCTTTCTTTGATTTCGGGGTACGAAAATCTGCTATTGCTTTGACTTTATCGTTGTTTACTCTAACCCCTTCCTTGGATATGACATGACCTAAATACGTGATTTGCTTTTTCAAGAAGGAATACATTTAACATTAAATTAATTAATTCAATTAGAATGCAAAAAGGGGAAAGTTAATAATTTACATTTAATATCATTCAGTTTACTTTCCGTCCCTAAACGAACACCAGAAATGGGGACAAAAAGTAAGAATCAAACGAACTAGTCAATTCGACTATTCTCCCATGAATAAAATTACCATTCCTCAATCAACTATTTCTATAATGGCTATTGTAGAGAGGAAAACTGAGTTTTCAGAGGAAAAAATGCAATCAAGGAAGCAAATATTCATTCAGAGAACATTTAGTCAATGCAGATTATAAAGAGCATATAGAAGTGGTAAGCGAGTCTTGGCAGAATTTGGGGACATGGTAGCTTTACGAGGGGATAAACTGAGATTGACTAATGTGTTAGAACATAAGGTAAACTTAAAGAAAGGTACAAAACCCATTTTTATTCCCACATACCACATACCTTTCAAAATCCGAAAACAGGTAGAAAAACAGGTCAATAAATTAGAAGAGGAAGGAATCAATAGACCTAGTGCATCTCCATACAACTTTCCTCTGTTAGCAGTGCCTAAGAAGGACAGTTCTGTCAGAGTATGCGTCGATTTTAGACGTTTGAATGAAAAGACACTTCCTGACCATTACCCAGTCACATGCATACCAGATCTTTTTGTAGAAATGCGGAGACAAAATATTTATAGCTCAATTGATTTAGCGCAGGGTTTTTTGCAGGTCCCTCTTAGTGAAAATAGTAATGAATATACTGCCTTTTCAGTGTCCAAGGGACACTATGAATTTATGCAGATGCCGTTCGGTTTATCGGGTAGTCCAATGAAGTTTACCAGATTGGTAAACACAGTTTTGCACGGGTTATTAGGTAAAAATGTTTTTGTGTACATGGACGATATATTAATTGTAACAGACTCGATCATGCAACACCTAGAAGTGATTAAGAAAGTACTTAGGAGACTTAGGTTAGCAGTAATGGAAATTAATCTAGCTAAGTGTTCCTTCTTGAAAAAGCAAATGACGTATTTAGGTCATGTCATATCCAAGGAAGGGGTTTGAGTAAACAACGATAAAGTCAAAGCAATAGCAGATTTTCGTACCCCGAAATCAAAGAAAGAAATTAAATCATTCCTAGGGATGGCAGGATTTTTTCGTAGGTCTGTGAAAGGATGTTCTAACATAGCAGCTCCTCTAACAGATGTATTGTGGGATGACATTCAGTTTCATTGAGGAGAACCGCAAGAAAGGAGTTTTCAAAAACTTAAGGACGCATTAATGAATCCCCCAATTCTGAAATTTCCAGATTTCAGCAAACCATTCACATTAGTGACTAATGCCAGGCAGGAGGGTATAGGTGCTTGCCTTATGCAACAATTTGATGGGAGGTTCAGGCCCATTGCATTTTATAGCAGGAAATTTAGGACAAAGGGCAGCAATAAAAGATTGATGGTTACTGTAGATAAAGAAGCCTTTGCAATAGTATCAAGTTTGGTTCATTTTAAAATGCTACTGATGGGGAATAAAGTAGAAGTCCTTACAGACCACAAGCCATTATTAGATCTTTTTCATAAACCAGATTTGTCACCCAAAGAGCTCGATGGTTCTTTACTATCAGGGACTTCGATGCAAAGCTCAAATATATAGAAGGCAAATTGAATGTAGTCACGTATGCCATTAGTAGAAATTTTTATGATACAATGGGATATGAGTCTCATAGAGCAAAGGCAGGATGAGATGAAATTTTGGCAGACGCAAAAGCGCTTATCAGAGGGGAATCAGTCAGGAAAGGTTATAAGTTACTTTATTCAGATTTAGAATTAGAAGGTAATCTGTTGGTTAGGAAAATTATATATAAATTAAGGACTTATGAAAGTAAAGGAGACACGACACGGATCATAATTCGGAAATTCCTAATTCCAGTGGCTTTGGATATAATACATTGTAGGTTCGGTAGTCCACACTTGGGGATAGAAAAAATATATAATGAGGTGCGTGCTAAATATATTTGGAAAAGTATGGGGAAAGATGTGGAAAATTTTTTGAAAAACTACAGTATGCAATGCGTGCAAACCTCAAGGATAACTTCTTGCAAATTAGGGTCATATCTGATACCAAGTAGACCTTTACAGAGAACACATATGAATATCCTAGGAAATTTTTGTGAATCTAGATATGCGAAGAAGTACCTGTTGGTAATAATAGATGAACTAACGAGGATAGTAGAAATTTTTCCACTTAAGCATAAAACAGCTGAAGAAGTAGCTATAGCTTTTTTCAACGGAGGCATTTGCAGATATGGCTCACCCAAAGTTTTATTGACCAACAATGGCAGAGAATTCGTAAACAAGACTTTTGAATGTTTGGCAGAAGTCATGGGCATACAGAAAGTAACAATTATTCCATACAGACCTGAACGAGCAAACAGGAAAGTGCTCGAAGCTCTTATGAATACTGTAGGAGGAAATGATAAAAACAGGGACAGATAGATAGATGTTGTTAGACATAACATCAGCACTATGGTTAGTGATTCCATTAAAATGTCTCCATTTGAAGCATTGTTTGGTTGCCAAGAACGAGGCACATTTGATCTGTTAACTATACCTCATCATGGAAAAGATACAATCGAAGCATTAATTTCCACAGCAAAGGAGAGACATGCTTGTCTCAGCCATAATCTCGAGGCGAAAACCTGTGAAATGGTGGAAAGAAGTAACAAGAAATTAATAGATGTTAAAATTGTTGTTGGAGACAATGTAATTTTTAAAAAACAATGTGAGAAATGAACTAAATTATAAATTGAGTCCGAAATTTGAAGGTCCTTTTAGTGTTATACACCTACAGGGGTTGCAGACACTTAATAATGGTGCATGCAGAGCCATTTCGAGAGGGTTCATGTGCTCAGCCGGGATTACAATTATTCAGCAAAGGTGCTCGTGAAACACTTACATGGGACCACAAGGCGGTTAACGTTCCGCATACACTGGAGACAGTTACGGTTCCACCGCTAGAGGATAAAAATGGGGGTGAATTCTTCTTCAATGAACGCTACACAGTTGCAGTGATTGCAGTTATAGTAGCTATAATGATAGTCGGAAAATATGTTATAGGAGCAAATATTATAAAGTAGTATATACCAGTAGCCAATGAGGTGTACAACAGGGATGCACAAACGACAGAGGTGGCCGAGCCATCTTAAAGGCACCAGCAACAGTCTATAATATTAAATAGTCGGGTGTATAACCTTAGCTCTTGCTGGTTAGAGGCAGATGCAAAACGCTGGATTCCTCAAAGATGCTGAAATGAAAAAACTAACAGGAAAGCTTACCAGCGCACAATTGGGGTCAGTGACGCACTTCGAAGATCACAAGTTTCATGTATGTAGCGTGCATGCCTCTTGTGTGCCAATTCGTGTGTGTGTTCGTAATGGACAGAAAATGACATACAGTCTAAGGGAAAAGTTGCAAAGGGGAACTCACTGAATTTGATTGATAGAGTGTGGAACACACCACAGAAGAGGCACTAGAAGAGGTGTTGCAGGTCCGTCGGATAAGGTACTGTAGAACGAGAAACTTTGAAAAAGTTAACAGTTGAAGTGACAATTACTTGAGCTCTAGAGAAAGGGAAGTGAGGTGTGGCACACATTCTTTATTGATGAACTTTAATGTTTTCTGGTGTCATAATTATGTTCTCTTTATTTCCGATGGATTCGAAGTCACCTTATGGGTTTTTCTCTGGACTAATTTTAACTATTAATAAACTATGAGTGTTCGGTTACTTAGGGGAAAAGGGGGTACTTACTTAAATATGATTTTGAGAGGAATATGATAGTTTAACGTTTCTTTTTGAGTCAAGTTTAATTACTTTTATTCCATTTTGATGTTAGCTAATTTGGGGAAATAAAAAGTATATTTTTGTAACAACATGAGTTTACATTAGCCTAGTTTGAAACTAATTTTCAGCCATCTCCAGAGATGGCATTCAACGGAAAAAAGGTAGGCTACGTTACCAGTTAGATGTTTTGTTTTCATTTGCTTAAACGAGTGTCATTTGACCTCGTTAGAGATTTTTCCTTGTTAGATATATATACTGACCAAAGTGAAGATTTGGAACAAAGTCCGCCAGATCTCAAAGTTTGTCATTTTCCTCCCCTTCTGTTAGTGAAGCAAAGGTAGCCAGACACAGGAGAATCAGCAGAGCAGGAAATATGAGCAGACAGTTGTCCACACCTTAGTGACCTTAGGATATTCACTTGAATAAGATTGGGGAATGAATATTGACCATGAAAAAAGGTCAGGTTAATTGGTTGTGAGGGATATTTTAGAGAGGTCAGCTTTTACAAGCAGCCTTACGTCCAAATTTTATTTCTAAGGTATAAATATTGCTATCAGATCATTGTCATGGTGTAACCACATAGGTTAAGATTTATTATCTCGAAAAATAATGGAGTTTTATGTTCATAAATCGAGTTACAATTATAACATTCTTTTATCTTCATTTTTTATGTATAATTATGAATCTCTACAATCGTCCTAAATTTATTCTTTATTAAAATTAATGTTTTGCTGATTTGTTTTGTTTTCTGTAATTTTTTTAAACGAAGCTATACATTTGAGTTTCTTTGTACATTAGCAGTTTATTATGCATATCTATTCATCATACAGAATTTATATGTGCTATATAGAAATAGTACATATAGTATATAGATTTACCTCAAATATAGAAAAGGAAAAGGAGAGAAAGAGTGGAAATAGACGTAAATAGTATTAATATCCTAACAAAAGTCTGTTTAATTTCCTTACGATCCAAAGAAAATGGAGCCAAAGAAAACGGAATTTTTACCATAAGCTAAATTATATGTATATATATGTATGTATATATATATAGTCTATATATATATATATATATATATAATATATATATATATATACATATATGTGTGTGTGTGTGTGTGTGTGTGTGTGTGTAAAATGCACTGGACAAATGTATCAAGAGGAAATCAGGTCGATAACAAGTGACGTGAACAAGATTGTAATGCGAAAAACATCAGTGTCAATTGTTTATAGAAGCTTACAAATATTGGAACAAATGAGAAATCTTATGCATCATAATATTACCGGCCGCACTGGTGAGATTGAGAGTGAGCCTATGACCTGGTTAGTTCGGAATCACATGATTGTGACGTCAATGCGTTAAATAGGATGTGTGCTTGAGCAATGGGAAAACGCACAGAATAGACTAGCATGTGTGTATTCGTGTGTTCAGTAGCTTGTGTATGTTCATACGTCCGTTAGAAAAAATGAATGAGATGTAATCTCTAGTATGGGAATTAATGGGGAATTAGACGACTAACTGTCATAGTGGTCACAAGAGACTTTGGAGAACCGAGGACGTGCTAAGATCCCATCTGGAAAGGTAAGGAACATGTAGAACAGTGATATTTATTTCAAATGCATTGAGAAGGGATGTGTGGTGCGACACTTAATATTGGTGACGACCTTTAACATTTCATTGCCTGATAACTATGGTCTCTTTATTTCAGATGGGTTCTGTAGTTGCTACTTAAAAATGAATTCTCTAGACTTTTATATGACATGAATTGATAAAGACTCATGTGGTTGTCTGACTAGGAAGGCAGGGATACACGGAATCAACAGTTGGCAATCTGGAAAGGAATTCTAAATTACACCCAATATAAAAGCAAAGACCTCTCACAATATTTATGTCTAATGCACTATGGAGGGAATTTATCCTTAATCACACTCAATTGGAGGACTATAGTGCTTGAATAGAATGGCTCAATGAAGTTTTTTGTTTATATAGGACGAGTCACGAGGGTAGCATGAGATCGCTAGATAGGATGAACGAGGGGAGGTTCGTTTGAGAAGTAGGAATTGAAATTTTGAAAAGAAAGTGTGGGTTTATTTGACTCGAAGTAAAAGAACTGGCAATACGAATAAAACTCAAATGTACCTGGGTGCCTTATGGAGAGAAATTTGACAAGATTGGCGTCGGCTTGGTCTGAGTATAGGGTGCGCCAGTCAGCACCTTTGTTTAGGCCTATGGGCAGGCAGGGTCGGACATCTGTCCGTTATGAGAGACTGAGCCAGACTGAGGAGGACGAGGTCAGGTGCGACTGCTGGGTGTTGGGGGTTAGCTTTCTCCCCTGGAAAAAGACATACGGCCAGCGAAAGAGTCACAGAATAAAGGATCTTATGAATAGGCTTAGGAAGTACAGTGGTGCTCTAATCTCATGCGACATGATTCTTTTTGTATCGTCCAGATTCCCAGACTCTGCTTGACGTTGCCAAGTAGTATTAAACTTTTTTTTTCTAATATCATACATGTCCTCAAGTTTGCGGATTCACAGCTAGCCATATTTTCTTATGGTTATATAAATATGATCCCTTTTATGCATTGGTATGTTTTATAATCTGTGTGATTTGAACTGAATTTTTTACGTTGCTTAGTTCAAAGTGTGGTGTGATAAGGTTAACGGTGCCATCAATAAGAGCACTCTTAACATGCTCCTCGAACTGGTCAACATAACCACCTACGTCTGCAGTATTGTGGCAGTAGACCAATAAGCTCAACAGTCATAACAACAATTTCAAAGTATGAATATGAATTACAACCATTTTTCTTTGAATGTTGAAGTTTTAGGCTGTGTTTAAGCTGCCTGTATGTTGAAAAATGATATATAGGCCTAAAAAATATTCTAAGCCTTCTGATATGTAATCTGTTACTAATGTTTTTATTTGTAAAGATTACCTGTTCTTTGAGGAATAAAAGATGATGATGATTTTTGAGGAATAAAAGATGATGATGATTTTGATTATATGGAGAAGATGGGTATTAATCAAAATATCATAAGTATTAATATCAGGGCATATGGAACACTTGTTTTTCAACTGGTTTAAAATATTACTTTCTTAAAAGTCCTTCTGCTTGCATATGGTTTATAATTCATACTTTCATAAGGTAACTTGAAGTGTGAGAATGTGTAGATAACCTCATCTCTCTTTCTGGTTAGAAATTTTTAATAGAGATGTGACTGTTAAGTGTAAAGTAAAGAAAACTAACACCTAGGCCTAGGAACAATATCTTGGCTTTGACAAAAGAATAATTGCATGTGCGAATATTTACTATATTTCATCATTTTTTAAATATTTAAGAATTATAACAAATAATTATGTATGAAAATCCAACTATTCCTCTAACACATATAGTAAGTGTTTTCAAGATAATTTCATTGTTGCTACTCATTGTAGACCTACTTATGTTACACCGGGTGGTTGTTGTTGCACCAACACTAATGATATGTCACAGCACACACGCTCCCCTCACACGTTGATATCAGTGGGTGTATTCAACTTTTGTATATACATATTTACATTTTATTCAGCATTGAGGTGTAAAGACAATCAAATAGGTCTATTTCAAATGCTATGTTACTTTGGAAGCATTATTATTGTTATAATAATATTTTTCGTTTTTTTTGTTTAACATTTGAACTGATGCTTGATGACGGACGACTTCATTTTGGTCAAATGTTTCAGCAATGTGTGAACGAAAGTTTTGAAAATGTTTCAAAAGAGTTTTTTGTGAAATTTGGCTACACTTTACATTTTCTTACAGTTTTGAAATATATGACAGATTTCACTCTTATGAAACATATTATGGCCTTATTGTACAAAATAATTGCGTTTACGCATTGAAATAACAGATATATATGGAGCATGCTAGGTTGCCAGTTTGTGAATTTTGAACGAAATCCTATGGAGTCATGTCGTATGAGATTTGAGCATCACTGTACCTAACTAGCTACACACTCCCCTTGTGATATGTCCCTAATGCTTAACAAAATTTTATTTGCTCGCTACTCGACGGCCAGAAATGTCTATACTGAGTTTCCCTCTTAAAGTCAACTGATGTTAGGAGTAAGATGGCTGCTGTTCTAGCTAAGTAAAGTAAATTTGAATTGTCAAGGAGGCGAGGAGATATAAATGTAACATATATATATATATAATATATATATATATATATATATATATATATATATGTATATATATATATATTATATATATATATATATATATATATATATATATATATATATATATATATATATATATATATATATATATATATATATATATATATATATATATATATATATATATATTATATATATATATATATATAATACACTCTGACCCCTCATTGGTATCTAGCTTTAGGCTGAAGTCCATACGGTGTACTCTCAGAATGACTGCCAAAATGAGTTTCTTCTTCACCTTCCTGTTGATGGTTTGCCCTGCCATGCTTGTGAAATGTGTGACACGGTACTTAGAGGAACCGGAGGTAGAAAGGGCTGTCGAGATGATGGAGGATGGTCTTCCACAAAGAAATATGGCCAACAGGCAGAAACTTAGAATCTGGTGACTATCCCCATCTTTAGAAAGATATCCAGTCCTTAAATTCCAAAACTAAAAAGCTATCGCAGAGAGTTGGGATGTAGATAACCTCCTTACTGATAGCATTTATTTTCATTTTGCAGATCATATTATCCCAGGTAACATCAGCCATGCCATAAACAGCCTACCTAATAATAAATCGCCCGGCTACAATGGTCTTCCCTCAGAAGCTTTCAAATTCTGCCATCCGATAATCTACATTTTGCTAGCTGCCCTACTGAATGCGTGCATAATTCAGCAATTACTTCCAGACTCCCTACTCTTAGTTCACTTGATATTACCATTAATCAAAAACAAGCTAAAGGATACAGCTGACCCTGGCAATTACAATCACAACAATTGTGTCAAAAATACTTGAGTCGGTTCCTTTAGTGAGACTTCTCCCCTTTCTACACACCACTATTTAATTGGCATTTTATATTGCTGGTTCTCCACACAGCAATTCTGTCAAATGGGGTAATGTATCGTCGCACACCGGCTCCCTAAACGGGCTTCGGCAAGGGGGCATCCTCTCTCCATACCTGTTTAATATGTACACAGATGCCTTGAATGTCAAACTGAGCTCACTCCCAATCGGATGCTCTGTCAATGAAACAACTATAAACAACCTCTGTTATGCCAATGATATGGTTCTGATTTCCCCATCAGTGCAAGGTCTCCAACGACTCATCGACACTTGCCGCCAATATGCAGAGGAATTTGATATCCTATACAACGAAACCAAGACCCAGTGCAGGTCACTGTTCCCGAGATCACTTAAGCAAATTGCAGAACCACAAACTTTCCTCAGAAATCATTGGCTGGAACTCGTGCACGAATTTCTGTATTTGGGTCACATTATCCTGGATGACCTAAAAGATACGGCAGACATAGAACATAGGTGTTGTAAACTATGTGAAACTGGCAACATGACTGCAAGGAGGTTTGCCTTCTGTCACTGAGACTTGAAACTGCTGCTTTTCTGCTTGTATTGCTACAGCATCTATGGGTGTTCCCTGTGGACGAACTACACCAGGGAGACTATGAGATGTATCACTGTTATTCATAAAGACATTTTGAGATGAATCACGAACACTCCTCGCTAACACTCCGCCACACAGATGTTCACAGAAAACCCCCTGGACAATTTAAAAATCACTTTAAGGCGAACAATGTCCAGTCTGATCACCCAACTGCGAAACAGCAGCAATTCGCTCATGCAAAGCATCCTAAAGAGTGAGGCAAGAAGATCTAAATTTTGGAGAAGAAGGGAAATGAGGCATTTGTTCCCTAAATGACTTAATCTCTGTTTTTGAAAAATGTCATTTGCAGAATCTCATTATTACTGTATTGCTATGATTATTGCTATTACTGGCATTTTCCTTTTTTTCATTATTACTGCGATTATAATTAATATACTTTTTTCATTCAATTTTTTAACTATTCTCAATCTTAGTATGGTCATGCCCATAATATTGATTTCCATCTTTTATACTAACTCAGCAAATATGGCTATTGCCAATTAATCTTTGTTTTTTTTTATCATGTTATCTTATGTATTTAGAATGTGTGTTATTGTCTATTCTTTGTATATTCCATGTATATAGCCTTGAGCTGAAAATAAAAATGATGAGTATTATTATTGTTATTATTATTATTATTATTAAGTGTCTTCGGTGTATAGCACTCATTTGAATCACCCACGCTAAGCCACCAACGGCAGTATCTGTTCGTTACTCTCTGATCACACACACATACAAAACATCTAGTAGATTTTCCGTTACGTCTCACATGTGAATTTTCTATACAGATCAGTTCACCACACCCCCCACAAGTTCTCTGTCCTGCAGAAGTCAACACTATTTTTTCTCTTTATTTATTTATATGCATTTGTTCTTTATTTAGTCTTTGTCATCTGTCCACTATTATTTGAGTACCTTACCAACCAAAATGTTATTAATAATTCATGCAGAATAAAAAAACTAAGCTTAGCAAGCCAGGGTCAAATTGCATGCTTACAGTTGGCAATTTACTGTTTTGAATTCCACGCTTCACATTGCAAACATGATCTTTAATGAAAAAGGAATTATGTATGAATCAATGATATAATCAATTTTGTATCACCATATTAAACACATGACATTCTTAAAAAAATAATAAAATAAACAGATTACTATCAATCATCAAGACTAAAGAACTTGTACAAGCACAATAAAGGAAACAGAAAGTACGATTGATCTCAATTTATACATGAAAAGATATCATCACAAAATCAAAATAAAAGATTAAAAAGGATTATGGCAGGATGGTGCAAAGATGTTTAGAATAATGTTCACACTTACGGACATGACAACAATATTTGCAGCCTTCATCTGTATGCACATCGGGTGCACCATTAACAATCCCTAGACATGCTTGTATATCATCTTCATTCTCCTCTCCCAGGTAACCAGGCAGTCCCGGAGAGTGGGGTACTGCTTTATTCAGATGCCACATCAGGACATCTTCTTCGACAGGATGTATGTCTGATAAGTGGTACTCGGCCTGGACACCAGTCCTAATATGCTTTATCACCGCAGTGTCGTTTTTCATTTCTTTCATGTGGTACAGACCTAAATAGGCCGGCTCAAGTTTTTGTTTCTTCAGTTGCAGTCTTTTCAAATAGATCCTGTCCACTATTTGTATCTTGGAAGTTCGTGTGAGGAATTGCTGATCATATTGCGTCTGATACTTTTCTGAAATACCTACTCTTTGGCTTATGTTACAGAACATCACCCAGTGTTGTTTGTCACTATATAACAGTAAAGTTCTAGGATCCATGATCACATTATATGGCAAGGAAAGGTCCTGTCCATACACTAAAAAATACGGGGTATCTCTTATGGAGCCGTTATACTCCGTATTAAGTGCAAATTCTGCCATTCGCAATATCTCTACCCACTGATTCGGACTGTCTGCCACTAAATATTTCAGAATATTTGTCACTTCTCTACTGTTGGATTCAACTAACCCATTTTCTGAAGGACAGTTTGGCGTGATCGTGAAATGTTCCACATTTAATCATTTTGTCAGCTCTTTTATCACTTCATTAACAAATTCACTTACATTATCACTGATTAGAGTACTAGGACAGCTGAATTTTGTTATGAATGAGCACAAAGCTCTGGCAACCAATATTGCAGTCTTATCCACTAATGCGTACGTGTGTGTATAATGCATGAACGCATCCATTATCACACACACATATTTGAACTACCTGTCTCCAGGAGGGAAGGGTCCCACAACATCGATATGCACTCTGTTAAATTTTATTGGCTCCATTGGCTGCATGCGAGCCTTTGAAATAGTGTTTGTGGTTTTTCATGATATTACATAAAAGGCAGTGGCTGATGAATTTTGTAATGTCTGTTCTCATTCCTGTCTTAAAAAAAAAAAAAAGGATTCTCGTGCCCTTCTTAGGGACCTTTCTATACCTATATGTCCTGCATAAGCACATACATGTATTTTGTGGATGGCTTTCTCTACCAAGGAGGGAGGATGGACGAAGCGAGCTTGGATATCACCCAGTCTCTTCTCATATTTACCAAATAAAATATCTCCTTCAATGAAGAACATGCTTTTGGGCATCTTTAAAAAATCGGGAAATTCATTACCCGCACCCCTTACAAAAGCCCTAACCTGTCCAATCTATGGCTCGGACTTCTGACCCCTTATCACCTCTCCAATACTCCAACCACACAAATCAATCATGCACTCATTCTCACTCCTAGAGCATTTGCTTGCTAACCCCCTGAAGGATCAGCCCTCTCGTTCTCATGACTCGTATCCTTTCTCTCTCTCCCTAACCCTGGAGTTCCCGAGTTATTCCTGTTTTTTACATCGATTGCCTCTAACGCATGCAACTGTTTCTCTTGCTATTGTTCCTTTCTCTTTGCTGCTCGGGTTGCAACTCCCATTATGGCACTTCTGGAGAGGGCATATGCTACATTATTTGTTTTTCCTGCTATACGTTCCATTCCCACAATATCAAACTCTAACAGTCGTTCTATCCAACAAGGCTGTAGAGTGGTCAAATCCCCTTTCTTGAATATATCTCTCAATGGACGATAATCTGTGTTAATTTTGACTTTATGCCCCAGTAAAAAGTAGCAATGTCTCTCCATCATCCATAGAATAGCCAATGCCTCTCTATCAAAGTTACTGTAATTCTTCTCTGCACCTTTTAATGCTCGTGATGCAAAACAAATCGGCTTTTCATTCCCTGCGTCAACTTGAGACATCACTCCCCCAATAGCTATACTGCTTGCAATTATGGTTGATCGAACTTTGGATAAGCTAAAATTTCATTACTAGTGAGTGAAATCTTTAACTCTTGGAGAGCCATTTCTTCCTCCTATCACCAGTGAAAATCTGACTGCTTTCTCAATGAATTTAGCAGTCTCACTATTTTACTAAAATCTTTTATGTATTTCCAATAATAGCCAGCAAGCCCAAGAAAGCTGGCTACATCCTTTGCATTCTTCAGTCTGGGAAATTCTTTAATTGCTGCTACTTTATCGGCGCAAGGCTTAAGGCCTTCAGATGTTACGATGTGCCCCAAAAATTCAACTTCTTGCTAAAAGGATTTACATTTGGTTAGATTAATTTTCATACCCTTTCGCTTTAAAGCTTCTAAGTTTTCAATAATGTTCTACTTGTGTTCTTGTACTGTAGCCCCTATTATGTCCTAATAGCAAAGCTAATATGGAAATCATAACAAGTGAAAAATGAGCAGGAGTGTTCTTTACCCCAAAAGGGAGGTAAATATACTCAAACAATTGATCATTAGCTATAAAAGCTGTCTTTTCCTTGCTACTCTAGTCTATAGGTATTTGATGATACAATAGCTAGAAATCTAAGGTAGTGAAGAATTTACTATCACTGACCTTAATTAACAATTCTTTGATAGAGGGCAATGAAAATGCATTATCTTTTGTGATACTATTCAACTTTCTATAATTAACACATAGCCTAAGAGAACTGTGCTTCTTTTTAACCATTATGATTGGCAAGGCCTAGGGGGATTCATTTCCTCTAATTGTCGCTTGTTCCCTTGATTTATTAATCTCGTTCTCCACTTTCCGCTTATAACAAACTGGTATTCTGTAAGGCTTAGATCTTATGGGTGGATAACCCCTGGTTTCTACAACAAAAGGAAAACTATTTACTCTGCCTTGTTCATGTCACTTGTTATCGACCTGATTTTCACTTGTTACATTTGTCCAGTGCATATTACACACACACACACACACACCTATATATATATATATATCATTCGAGCTACAAATGTCCTTTGATATCTAATTTGCTCTACCTCGGAATTGATATGTTTTCATATATGTACCGAAGGGGTATTTTTAGTTGATAATAATTTCGTCCCCTCACGGGATCGAACCACCATCCAGTGGATGGGAAGGAAATCAGGAACAGCCAGTGATGTTATCCAGTCAGCCAACAGGGAGGCTATAAGTTTTATATCGTTTCTAGCCTTACAAATTCACCGTCGACCTCGGTGTTTTCGTAATTAGAATCGATATGAAACCCCCTCTACCATGTTAGCCAATTAGAATGTTTTAACCCACGTAGCCTTGTAATGAATAATTATCACATCACTGTGATTCATATAGATCATTCGAGCTATAAATGTCCTTTAATATCTAATTTGCTTTACCTCGGAATTGATATATTTTCATATATGTACCGAAAGGGAATTTTTAGTTGATAATAATTTCGTCCCCTCATGGGATCGAACCACCGTCCAGTGGACGGGAATGAAATCAGGAACGTCCAGGAGGCTATAAGTTTTATATCGATTCTGGCCTTACAAATTCACCGTCGACCTCGGTGTTTTCGTAATTAGAATCGATGTGAAACCCCCTCTACGAAAACACAGAGGTCGACGGTGAATTTGTAAGGCCAGAATCGTTATAAAACTTATAGCCTCCCTGTTGGCCGACTGGATAACGTCACTGGCAGTTCTTGATTTTGTTCCCGTCCACTGGACGGTGGTTCGATCCCATGAGGGGACGAAATTATTATCAACTAAAAATTCCCCTTTGGTACATATATGAAAATATATCAATTCCGAGATAGAGCGAATTAGATATTAAAGGACATTTTTAGCTCTACTGTGATGTGATAATTATTCATATATATATATATATATATATATATATATATATATATATATATATATATATATATATATATACATATATATATTATATATATATAGATATTATATATATGTATATATATATATATATATATATAATATATATATATATATATATATATATATATATATATAATTTAGCTTATGTTAAAATCAAGTTTTCTTTAGCTCCATTTTCTTTGGATCGTAAAGAAATTAAACAGACTTTTGTTAGGATGTTAATATTATTTAAGTCTATTTCCACTCTTTCTCTCCTTTTCCTTTTCTATATTTGAGGTAAATCTATATACTATATGTACTATTTCTATATAGCACATATAAATTCTGTATGATGAATAGATATGTATAATAAACTGCTAATGTACATTGAGACTCAAAAGTATAGCTTCATTTGAAAAAATTACAGAAAATAAAACGAATCAGCAAAAAATGTATTTTAATAAAGAATAAATTGATTTAGGTGTAATAAATTTAAAATTAGGCATGCTGAATAAAGATAAATGAATGTTTGAATTGTAACTCGATTTATTCACATAAAACTCCATTATTTTTTTAGATAATAAATCTTAACCGATCATGTTACGCCATGATATTTTTTTGTTATTAGCAATATTTATACTAGAAATAAACTTTAGACGGAAGGCTGCTTATAAAGCTTACCTCCCTAAGAATTCTCTCACAATCAAATAACCTAACCTTTTTGCATGGTCATAATTCCCCAAACCTATTCAACTGAACATCCTAAGGTCACTAAGGTGTGGACAACGGTCTGCTCATATTTCCATCTCTGCTGATTCTCCTGTGTCTGGCTACCTTTGCTTCATTAACAGAAAGGGAGGAAAATGACAAACTTGGAGATCTGGCGGACTTTGTTCCACTTCTTCACTTTGGTCAGTATATATATCTAACAAGGAAAAATCTCTAACGAGGTTAAATGACACTCGTTTAAGCAAATTAAAACAAAACATCTAAATGGTAACGTAGCCTTCCTTTTTTCTGTTGAATGCCATCTCTGGAGTTGGCTGAAAATTAGTTTCAAATTAGGATAATGTAAACTCATGTCGTTACAAAAATATACTTTTTATTTCCCCAAATTAGCTAAAATGAAAATGGAATAAAATTAATTAAACCTGACTCAAAAAGAAACGTTAAACTATCATATTCCTCTCAAAATCATATTTAAGTAAGTACCCCCTTTTCCCCTGTGTCCAAACATTCATAGTTTATTAATAGTCAAAATTAGTCTAGAGAAAAACCCATAAGGTGACTTCGAATCCATCGGAAATAAAAAGACCACAATTATGACACCATAAAACATTAAAGTTCATCAATAAAGAATGTGTGCTGCACCTCACTTCCCTTTCTCTAGAGCTCAAGTAATTGTCACTTCAACTGTTAACTTTTTCAAAGTTTCTCGTTCTACGGTACCTTATCCGACGGCCTGCAACACCTCTTCTAGTGCCTCTTCTGTGGCGTGTTCCACACTCTACCAATCAAATTCAGTGAGTTCCCCTTTGCAACTTTTCCCTTAGACTGTATGTCATTTTCTGTTCATTACGAACACACACACGAATTGACACACAAGAGGCATGCACGCCTCATACATGAAACTCGTGATCTTCGAAGTGCATCACTGACCCCAATTGTGCACTGGTAAGCTTTCCTGTTAGTTTTTTCATTTCAGCATCTTTGAGGAATCCAGCGTTTTGCATCTGCCTCTAACCAGCAAGAGCTAAGGTTATACACCCGACTATTTAATATTATAGACTGGTGTTGGTGCCTTTAAGATTGCTCGGCAACCTCTGTCATTTATGCACCCCTGTTGCACACCGCATTGCCTACTGGTATATACTAGTTTATAATATTTGCAAGACAGCTCCTATAACACATTTTTTGACTATCATTATAGCTACTATAACTGCAATCACTGCAACTGTGTAGCGTTCATTGAAGAAGAATTCATCCCCATTGTTATCCTCTAGCAGTGGAACCGTAACTGTCTCCAGTGTATGCGGAATGTTAACCGCCTTGTGGTCCCATGTAAGTGTTTCACGAGCACCTTTGTTGAATAATTGTAATCCTGGCTGAGCACATGAACCTTCTCGAAATGGCTCTGCATGCACCATTATTATGTGTCTGCAACCCCTGTAGGTGTATAACACTAAAAGGAACTTCAAATTTCGGACTCAATTTGTAATTTAGTTCATTTCTCACATTGTTTTTTTAAAAATACAATTTTAACATCTATTAATTTCTTGTTACTTCTTTCCACCATCTCACAGGTTGTAGCCTCGAGATTATGGCTGAGACAAGCATGTCTCTCCTTTGCTGTGGAAATTAATGCTTCGATTGTATCTTCTCCATGATGAGGTATAGTTAACAGATCAAATGTGCCTCGTTCTTGGCAACCAAACAATGCTTCAAATGGAGACATTTTAATGGAATCACTAACCATAGTGCTGATGTTATGTCTAACAACATCTATGTATCTGTCCCTGTTTTTATCATTTCCTCCTACAGTATTCATAAGAGCTTTGAGCACTTTCCTGTTTGCTCGTTCACATAACCCATTAGCTTCAGGTCTGTATGGAATAATTGTTACTTTCTGTATGCCCATGACTTCTGCCAAACATTCAAAAGTCTTGTTTATGAATTCTCTGCCATTGTCAGTCAATAAAACTTCGGGTGAGCCATATCTGTAAATGCTACCGTTGAAAAATGCTATAGCTACTTATTCAGCTGTTTTATGCTTAAGTGGAAAATTTTCTACTATCCTCGTTAGTTCATCTATTATTACCAACTGGTACTTATTTGCATATCTAGATTCACAAAAATTTCCTAGGATATTCATATGAATTCTCTGAAAAGGTTTACTTGGTATCAGATATGACCCTAATTTGCAAGAAGTTATCCTTGAGGGTTTGCAAGCATTGCATACTGTACAGTTTTTCACAAAATTTTTGACATCTTTCCCCATACTTTTCCAAATATATTATGCACGCACCTCATTATACGTTTTTTCTATCCCCAAGTGTGGACTACCGAACCTACAAAGCCACTGGAATTATAATCCGTGTCGTGTCTCCTTTACTTTCACGTGTCCTTAATTTATATTTAATTTTCCTAACCAACATATTACCTTCTAACTCTAAACCTGAATAAAGTAACTTATAACCTTTCCTGACAGATTCACCTCTGATAAGCGCTTTTGCGTCTGCCAAAATTTCATCTCACCCTGCCTTTGCTCTATGAGACTCATATCCCATTGTATCATAAAAATTTCTACCAAGGGCATACGTGACTACATTCAATTTGCCTTATATATATTTGAGTTTTGCATCGAAGTCCCTGATAGTATAGAACCATCGAGCTCTTTGGGTGACAAATCTGGTTTATGAAAAAGATCCAATAATGGCTTGTGGTCTGTAAGGACTTCTACTTTATTCCCCATCAGTAGCATTTTAAAATGAACCAAACTTAATACTATTGCAAAGGCTTCTTTATCTACAGTAACCATTAATCTTTCATTGATGCCCTTTATCCTAAATTTCCTGCTATAAAATGCAATGGGACTGAACCTCCCATCAAATTGTTGCATAAGGCAAGCACCTATACCCTCCTGACTGGCATCAGTCAGTAATGTGAATGGTTTGCTGAAATCTGGAAATTTCAGAATTGGGGGACTCATTAACACGTCCTTAAGTTTTTGAAAACTCCTTTCTTGTCGTTCTTCCCAATGAAACTGAATGTCATCCCACAATACATCTGTTAGAGGAGTTGCTATGTTAGAACATCCTTTCACAGACCTACAAAAAATTCCTGCCATCCCTAGGAATGATTTAATTTCTTTCTTTGATTTCGGGGTACGAAAATCTGCTATTGCTTTGACTTTATCGTTGTTTACTCAAACCCTTTCCTTGGATATGACATGACCTAAATACGTGATTTGCTTTTTCAAGAAGGAACACTTAGCTAGCTTAATTTCCATTACTGCTAACCTAAGTCTCCTAAGTACTTTCTTAAGCACTTCTAGGTGTTGCACGATCGAGTCTGTTGCAATTAATATATCGTCCATGTACACAAAAACATTTTTACCTAATAACCCGTGCAAAACTGTGTTTACCAATCTGGTAAACTTCATTGGACTACCCGATAAACCAAACGGCATCTGTATAAATTCATAGTGTCCCTTGGGCACTGAAAAGGCAGTATATTCATTACTATTTTCACTAAGAGGACCTGCAAAAAACCCTGCGCTAAATCAATTGAGCTATAAATATTTTGTCCCCGCATTTCTACAAAAAGATCTGGTATGTATGTGACTGGGTAACGGTCAGGAAGTGTCTTTTCATTCAAACGTCTAAAATCGAAGCATACTCTGACAGAACCGTCCTTCTTAGGCACTGCTAACAGAGTAAAGTTGTATGGAGATGCACTAGGTCTAATGATTCCTTCCTCTTCTAATTTATTGACCTCTTTTTCTACCTGTTCTCTGATTTTGAAAGGTTTGTGGTATGTGGGAATAAAAATGGGTTTTGTACATTTCTTTAAGTTTACCTTATGTTCTAACACATTAGTCAATCTCAGTTTATCCCTTCGTAATGCTACCATGTCCCCAAATTCTGCCAAGACTCGCTTACCACTTCCATATGCTCTTTATAATCTGCATTAACTAAATGTTCTCTGAATGAATATTTGCTTCCTTGATTGCATTTTTTCCTCTGAAAACTCAGTTTTCCTCTCTACAATAGCCATTGTACCACTGTCATTACTCCAATCTTGGAGGTCTACCAAATATGTATTCTTCTGGTATTTCCTAATGGTATCATTAAAGTTCAGTAATTTTGCCCATGTAACACCAGTGTTTGATACAATTGTTCACTGATGCAGTACTAATAACCCCTCTTAGTTTCTTGCTGCCCTTAATTACGCATACTTTCGCGGGTTTTTTCACTTCCCTCAGTTAGACTTTTAAAATAGTCTTTGAACCTGGCATTAAAATAACATCCTCTGATAAAACACATTTATATTTGTTGTAAAGTTATCCCAGGTGACCACGTGGCCCCCCCAACATAGGCTCCTTTGTATGGATTTAAAGATGAAAAGAGAAAAGAAAACGAAAACGAATGGGTTAAAGAAAATCAAGTGGTATAAATTGTTAGGGAGGGATAATGATAAGAAGAGAGAGTTCAGGAGAAGAGTGCTGGGAGAGGTTGATCTGGGAATTGAAGATGTGGGAGAATGGTGGAGGCATAATGCATCAGTGATTAGAAGACATGGAAAGGAGATACTAGGGGAAACATCTGGAATAGTATGGGAGGAAAAGGAAAGCTGGTGGTGGGGAGAAGAGGTGGGGGAAGTGGTGAAGGGTAAAAGGGAGGCAAAGAAGAGATTTGAAGAGTCACAGCTGGAGGAGGACAGAGAAAGATTAAGAGAAAGAAACAAAGAAGTAAAAAGGGTGGTAGCTCAAGCTAAGGTGAGGGCATATGAAGAGGTTTATAATGAACTGGAAACCAAGGAAGGGTTGATTAAGATGCTCAAACTGTCAAAAGTAAGAAATAAAAGAACAAAGGACATCACTCATATTTAGCAAATGAAAGATAGGAATGGTACGGTCATAAAAACGGAAGAAGACATCTTGAAAAGATGGAAAGAGTATTTCGGACAACTGTTAAATGAAGAAAATGAAAGACTTGTAAGAGAGGAAGGATAAGTAAACATGGGAATGGTAATGGGGATATCTAGGGATGAAGTGATACGAGCCTTAAAAAGAATGAGGAATGGGAAGGCAATAGGACCTGACTTAATCCCAGTCGAACTTCTGTACTTTCTTTATTTCTTCTTGTATGATCTGATGGTAAAAATATTCGAACAGGAAAAGATACCAGAAGAATGGCGGGAAAGCATATTGATACCTATATTTAAAGGTAAAGGTGATGTCCAGGAATGCAGTAATTATAGAGGTATAAAACTAATGTCTCACACGTTGAAGATTTTGGAAAGAATAATAGATAGCAGGCTGAGAGAAGAAGTTAGCATAGGGAAGGAACAGTTAGGATTTATGAAGGGAAGCGGCACAACGGATGAAATATTTTGCATAAGGCAGCTAATGGAGAAATTCAGAGAAAAACAACGAGACCTGCATCTGGTATTCATAGACCTGGAAAAGGCCTATGACAGAGTGCCAAGGCAAGAAATATGGAGATGTTTGAGGGAGAAGATGGTGCCGGAAAAGTATGTCAGAATTATTCAGGAGATGTACAGGAATGTGTATATTAGAGTGAGGAGTAGTGTTGGAGAGACAGATGGATTTGAGATAGGAGTTGGATTACACCAGGGGTCAGCACTTAGCCCATTCATCTTCAACATCGTGATGGATGTAATGACCAGGGATGTTAGAGAAGCAGTGCCATGGTGCATATTATACGTGGATGACATTGTGTTGTGTTCAGAGGGGAGGGAGGAGTTGGAGGGGAGGTTGGAGAGGTGGAGAGCAGCACTTGAGGAGAGAGGAATGAGAATAAGCAGATAAAAAACGGAATATATGTGTTCCAGTATTACTGAGAACGGTGGAAGTAGCATAAGATTAGGTGGGGAAGAAATAAAGAAAGTAAAGAAGTACGAGTAGTTAGGGTCCGTATTAGAGGATAGTGGAAGCATGGACCAAGAGGTGAGACACTGAATTCAGGCATGATAGAATAACCGGAGGTCTGCATCAGGGGTCCTTTGTGACAAGAAGGTCCCTCTGAAATTGAAAGAAAGTTCCATAGGACGGTGGTCAGACCAGCAATGTTATATGGAACAGAAACAGCAAGTATGAGGAAAACAGAGGAGAAGAAGATGGATGTAGCAGAAATGAGAATGTTGAGATGGATGTCGGGAGTAACAAGGGAAGATAGGATTAGAAATGAGTATATAAGAGGATCGACAAAGGTAGCTGAAATATCGAAGAAAATACAGGAAGGAAGGCTTCGATGGTATGGACACCTGTTACGAAGGGAGGAACGTCATGTTGGAAGACATACGATGGAAATGGAAGTGCGGGGTAGAAGGAAGAAGGGAAGACCAAGAAAGAGATGGCGTGATTGTGTAGGGGAAGATATGGAATTGAAAGGTATAAATGAGAACGAGGCACAGGACAGAAATCGATCGAGACGACTCATTCGCAATTGCGACCCAATATAAAAATGGGTTTGAGCTAGGAAGAAGAAGAAGATTTGTTGTTAGTACCTCCCTGTTCCACGATCCCATAAATATCACCGCCCTTGGTTCTCATTGCATCCACCAAGACCCCATTGTTAGTATCAGTAATAATATCAGTGTTAAGAAATTCAGTCTCGAGAAAACAAATTGTTAAAAAATATCCACAATTATATATTAAAAATATATTTCTATGTAAAAATAGAACAAAGACTTTCGAACACCTTCACAGTGTTCCTCATCAGTGTAACGTTAAAATGTAATGGAGAGGATAGTTTCCTCCCAAAGAGCATCAAAAAAGGTGGGCGGGGCGAGAGAATAACAGTCCATCATCGAAGTGCTGGTTCGTGTGTTAAGTAATCCTAAACTCAACAGGCAGTTGCGCCAACCTCCTCGATCTCCAAACCTATGAAGTTGCTCCTGCTTGCACTGCATAGGTGCCATAGTTATAAACATCCACAGGGACGTCGGCTATCTGGAGAGAGAGGAGAAGAGGAAGCAGAGCATCAGGGTTCACATGGTCAATGTCAGTTTTAAAATTAAAATCTTTTAAGTATTGCCTGGCAATGAAACTGTTTATAAAAGGGTCCTCATTTGTGGATGCCTTGTTATCTTCAAAAGATATTCCCATGCTTATAGCTGCGCCTTCAACTAATCTTCTCATGTGAGAGTCGTCGCTTTTTGAAAATAATTTGTGTATCATCCCAATTGATTCTGTGGTTTAAATTAAAACTATGAGCCACCAAAGCGCTGCCCAGTGCATGAAGATCATAGGCCTTTCTGTGTTCCCTTAATCTTACCTCTAATTCCCTACCACTTTCCCCGTAGTAAGAACCATTACAATCATGACATGGAATATTGTAAACACCGTTATTTCTCTTGGTACTGTTGTTGTTCTTTGTAAGACCTTTTGCCAAAGTGTTTTTGTAGGTATACACAATTTCTATGTCTTTTTGGTGCTTATTTATATAATCACCTACTTCTGATATTTCATCGTCAAAGGGCAATGATACACGTTTCTTGTCTTTCATTTCCTTATTCTCTTGACCAATATAAAACTTTTTAGCTTGGCTAATGGCGTCATTAATAAAATGTTCTAGGTACTTTAAGGACCTAAAGGTGTCCATGACATGTTTGAGTTCTCCGTCTAGAAATGCGGGGTGGCACATGCAAAGCGCTCTTAAAACAAAATTCATAATTACATTTCTTTTAAGTTGTTGTGAGTGGTGGGAAAAATAATGAATATAATTTTCTTTGTTGGTAGCTTTTCTAAAAACTGAAAATTTGAAAGAGTTACTGTTTACATCCCTATGACTTGAAACATCTAAGAAAGAAATCTTACCATCAACCTCTTTTTCAACTGTCAATTTTATAGAATTGACAACGTTGTTGGCAGTATTCAGTAAGCAGTCTAAAGCTACGTCGTCACCATAAAAAAAAATTAATATGTCGTTTACATATCTCACTTACAGAGCAGGCTTACAGTTGGGGTTACATCTCTCTAATATTTCAACTTCTATGAATTCCATGCACAGGTTGGCTAAAACTGGTGACAATGGTGAACCCATAGAAACACCAGCCTTTTGTTGGAAGTATTCATCATTAAAAGTGAAAATGGTACAGTCAACACAGATTCTAACCAAGTCTAGAAACTGGTCACAAGGAATAGAAAAGTTGATAGTCCCTTCTTCATGTCTCTTCTTTAAATTTTCTAGAACATAGTCAAGAAGAACATTTGTAAATAAGGATGTGAAATCGAGGCTAATCATCCTACCATCTAATTACTGATGATTTAAAGGAAAGTCGGAGAGATTGAGAACTTTAACCACATGTCTGCGCAATTTTTGTTGCAATTTTTGACCATGTGATAAACCCCTAAGTCTAGCAACCTCACCTGCTCTTTCTCTGGCACCCTGAAAACAGTCTGATTGAAGAACTTCTCGTAGGCATCTCAAGGCTTCGCGAAGAGACAGAAATTTTGTTTCCACATCCCAGGAGGCTTGTTGTATGCGGTCTTCAAGATACAGTCTGGCAAACTTGGGGAATTCCTCTCCCCCAAAGGAAGAAAGAAAAATCCTACTAAAAGATTTAGGAATAACATGTTCCTCCAAACAATTCTTCAAAAACTTGAATTGGTTCTTGGTTTTAACACCACTCGTCCACCTTTCAACCAGTCTTCGGTAAGCAGTCACCTCCTCTCTTGTTCTCAAGCAAAGATCCATTTATAAGTATGATCGTAAATGTGGATAAGATTGTTAAGAAATTCAGTCTCGTGAAAACAAATTGTTAAAAAATATCCACAATTATATATTTAAAATATATTTCTATGTAAAAATAGAACAAAGATGTTCTTCGGGAGGGAAATATCCTCTCCATTACATTTTAATGTTACACTGATGAGGAACACCGTTCAGGTCTTCAAAAGTCTTTGTTCTATTTTTACATAGAAATATATTTTTGATATATAATTGTGGATATTTTTAACAATAATATCAGTATTAGTATCAGTATCTCCACCCATAACGCCATTGTTATACCCGCAAAATTGTTTCTACCGTGGCCCTCAATATCCCATTTAACCTCACCTCAGTTATTCCTTGTATCATCTGTGTGGGTTTTGGTATCACCACTCCCCATATCCCCTGTATCATTACCATTAGCACCGCCAAAAGCGCCCCCATTTTCAGTATTCCCCATATCCTCAGTTTCACTTGCGTCCTCATAAGGGATAAAAACACCAGGTATTCCAACCGTTATGCCACTAACACCTGCATGGACCAAATCTTGTCTTCTACATGCAGGATGGCCAAGCAAAAGTCTGTTGCCCAGTGCAACCCCTTTTATAACCAAAAATAGTTCTATTAACACTCTATCACCCAGAGAAAATCATATTTTAACAAAACCCAGGGTGTTTAGTCTATGGGCTTGCACATAACACACCGTCTCCGTTGAGGGTTTCAAAGGGTAATGAGAGTACATGGATTGATACAGATTATGGTCCATTAAATTGATAGATGCACTGGTGTCTATAAAGATCAGGATATCCACATTCTCCACTGTTCCATATACTATCGGCCTGGGCTCTGGGGCGTCCCCCACGAGACCAGAATGGCACGTACAGATCATCTGTACCCTTTTTGTTGATCGGCTTTCCAAAAATTTCGCTGATCCCTTTGCCCTTTTAAGTGACCTACCTGGGAAGTTCTCGTATTTTAACTCCCAAATTTCTGAGGTATAGGTCTCGCATTTCTTCTAATCTGAGACGGACAAGCCTCCCAACAGTAATCCACACTATTACACATTCCACAATATTTGACTCCGCATACTTTTTATGTGTGCCCTGGTTTATTACAATTGTAGTAACATGACTGCTGTTGCCTTTGATCGATCGATCCTCTATTAAATTCCACTTTTGCACACAAACGGGGAGAAGGAAAACCTGTGTCTCTTTGTATCATATTTCTTGGCACTGTCTCATTAAAAAAAATTACTATCCACCGTACGACATTTAGACATATGTTTCTGTATTTGGCCATAAATTAGTTCCTCGTCTGATGTAAGTTCAATCTTTTCATCAAAACCGTCTACAATTGCATCTGGGACGTGGTGTATGAGCATTGCGAAATGTATCTATTTATGCAAATTGTCGAGTGAGACATTATTCCCATTTACCCATTTGGAATTATTCAATTTCTGTATCCATTCTCCTGCTGAGTCAAAAAGTTTTGAGCTCTACTCACTAAGGCTTGTTGTGCCTTTTCGAATTTTGTACAGCCCTCTTAAATCTCTTACCATATCACTGTGTTCTTTTGAGCCATAAGCTGTTCTTAAAAATGCTTGTAATTCAGTCCATGACCGACATTTTGTGTACTGAAAACTATGGCATCTAAATGACAAATCCCCTGTAGGAAATTTGTTTCCCTCAGTAGGAAGATTGAAGGAATATACTCTACAAAATTACAAGGGTAATTCCTTCCACTGAGTGTTCTCTAGTAGTAATATAGTAAATTGTATAAAACGGGCTGTTAAGCACACAATTCTTCCGTGCGCCTAACGTGTTTTCAGATTTGTGCCAGAATATCCAAAGGATTAATAATTGCTTTGTAAGTTTAAGTAGGCTAGTTAAATTCAGGTAAGAGTAATTTAGGTAAATGCAATTATTCTAATAAGGACTATGAATAAATTAAACCAAGGCCATAAAATTCCCAGGGCAGTTCAGTTTGGTCCCAGAATTCAATTAAGTTTCGACCCGGTTTAAGTAAAATTAAGGTAAACTAATCCCAAATAGTAATGCTAAGTAAACAGACAGACCTAATTTTGACTAAATTTTCTACTACGCCCATGTAATTATATAAACCCTTGAAAAATTTTTCAATCTGAGTCTATGCCTAATTAATTCTCACAAACTCCAATATTACAATAGCCTAACTACGTAAAAGGGCTCAAAATTTAGTTAAGGTAAAGAAAACAGTGCATTAAGTCTTAAATAAGTAAGTTAAACGTTACAAGCCGAAACGGCTTGCTGTCAAATGACCGTTGGCTCAAATCAGCTGTCCGATTATGGCAGTATAGCCTTTGTGGGAAATTGGAATGTTGACCTATCTTTAAGTTAACCCAGTTTGGACGCACACCTCTTAATTCACTCCTAAACTAAAAAACAAATCCTATATATTTAATCAGCAAACCCAGCAACCTCTAATTACATTCGTGGAAATAAATTGGTATGTTGACAAGAAATGTTATTTTACTTACCGAATTTTCCGCCGACAGATCAGTGTGAATGGCCGTTTTAAGTTTTGGTTGCATATAAGGATTCGGATAGGATATGGGTTAGGATAGGGACAAACAGGAAAGGAGATCATACAAACCGATTATCTTAAGGGTTATTAATTTCTAAAAACCCTACACTACGTAAATTAAACTCGAGACGAAGTTTACGAAACAAGTTCGTCCGTCTCCATTGCTGTCTGTTTGAACAAGGCCCCAAAAACCCGCGCTCGACCTCTCGCTATCCCCAAAAAAGCCTATGTCAGGTCAATGGTTCTTATCATTTCCCAAATCATTAAATAATTTCTTAACTAATTTGAAGGGACAGTTAAATCTATTTATTAAATCTATCTATGAAATATTTTAAATGCTAAGTAAAATTAATTAGATTATTTAAAATATAATGATATAATTTCTGCAGAGCTTATAGTAAAGAAAATGGGGTAGTTATTTTGTAGCTCTTAGCAGTGACTTCATTAAAGGTTAGAAAATGGATATGTACAAATAAATTTACAACATCCTGGGGGAGATAAAAAAAAAACACACAGTTTTGTGTTAGGTTAAACAGCTTCATCATTAATCAACTGATGTAAGAATCGCCTCGAGCTGGTGGCGGCTCTTCTTTTCTGTCTCTCTTCTTCTGCTTGATAGCCTTCAGAATTTTGACTGTCTCCTGAATTTTGCTCCGCAGCATCTACAGTATACACATCCTCTGGCTTAGAGACCTCCAGCGGGTAAAGTTTGCCAACTGACCTAGATGTCTCTCCATTGCTGGTCTGTAGCTTCACAACTCTGACCAGTCCTAGAGCTGGGCATCAGCTGAATGACCCTTGCCAATTTCCACAAGCAACGAGGGGTGTCATTATGTACTAACACCACATCTCCTACTTTAATCTTAGTTTGGAACGGTTGGGTTGGATCCCTGTTGAAATAGTGTCTATCTCTTAGGGACTGCAAGTATTCCTTCTCCCACTGTTCTTGGAATGCATGTATTACCTGAGATACAAACTTGAATCTCTCATTACATTGTTTGTGGTCAAGCTCAAAATCTGGGTCATTCAGGTAGTCCCGGTCTATGGTAGTGGGTAACGAGTTTAACCGGTAGCCATGCAACAGGTGAGAAGGGGTAAGGGCATCGACCATATCTGGAGATGTAGCATCCACATATGTAAGAGGTCTCTTGTTAATACGACGCTCTATCTCAGTGACAATAGTATTCAGTTCGTCAAAATTAATCCTCTTCTTGAATATAGCTTTCTTTAGTGCTGATTTCACACTGCCAACCATCCTCTCATAGAAGCCTCCTTGATGGGGTGCCCTAGGTGTGATGAATGTCCATTTACAATTTTCCCTAGTCAGTGTGGACTGTACGTCATTGTCATCATACAAAGACCGAATCAAGGAAGAGCCAATTTTGAAGTTAGTGGCGTTGTCAGAAATCATTCGACGAGGGCAAGATCTTTGTGCAGTGAATCGCCTGAAGGAATTGAGAAAAGCAGTGCTGGTTAAGTCTTTTACCACTTCCAGGTGACAAGCTCGTGTTGAGGTACAAGTGAACACAACTATGTAAATTTTGTCCATTTCATTAGTGGCTGGATTGCAGATAAGAATTTGTCCAGTCAAATCTCAGTCTTGGTATCCAGTATTCTTCTCTCACCTTGCAAACTGTGTCTTGAACGCCTGCATGAAGAACATTTTCATGCGCTTGAATGACTGTAAGTCCAGTCAAAGGAGAATTTGGAGGTAAAAGCAAAGGAAATTTACTGCTATATGGAAGGTGGTCCACATTTTGTAGTCTCCCAGTGCATCGCAAAAGTCCACTCTCATCCAGGAACAAGCCTAGGCATTTAACTCTGTTTGGAATTTTGTGGGAATTCTTGTTAAGGTATGACAACTCCTCTGGGAAATGCTGACTCTGTGGGAAGTCAATAAGAATTCGTAATGCTTCTGAGTTCTGTACTTCGACATTTTCAAAGTTTACGGGTCCTGAGTTCTTAGTTTTACGATTCCCAGTGGTACATTTAAGGAGCCTAGTGAACTGAATTACTAACTTAGTGACATTTATAAGTTTAGGAAGGGAAGGGAAGCGAAGCTATGGATCTCTATGGGACAAGTAGCTTCTTCACTGACAACTGTAGTTAAAACTTCTTCAGGTGTTTTAGGTGGGTAGCATGTAGATACTTCTGACTGCTCTGGCCAAATCTCTGGGTTCGGGAGCCAACTTGGGCCATGGAACCAAATTTGACTTTTCTTAAACTGCCGCATGGAAATTCCTCTAGAGACAAGGTCTGCTGGGTTTTCTTCACCAGGTACATAGAGGTACCTCACTTCAGTGACCTGACTTATCTCATTCGCCCTGTTGCGGACATAGACATTTTTAGATTTGTTGTTCTGAATCCAGTGTAGGGCAATTTTACTGTCAGACTATATGACAGTGGCAGTAATCTTGACACCATTGGTAGTGAAAACGGTTCTGAGGTAGTCAGCTATTTTGACTGCACTATAGTTGGCAGTCAGCTCAAGTTGTGGTATGCTCTTCTTTTTGAGAGGGGCGACTCTTGCTTTGGAAAAAACCAGGTTTGCACCTTCGTGTTGGTCCATCAAATAGGCTGCAGCCCCATAGGCCCTTTCACTAGCATCACAGAATATGTGAAGAGAGTAGTTGGTCCCTCTGTTGGCTGTGAATCGTGGGAATTCCTGATATGATATGTTCTCAAGGTCTTTCTTGATCTTCGGCCACTCTTCTTGAAGTTCTGGTGCCAAAATCTCATCCCACCATTTACATAGTTTCCAGACCTTTTGCATGAGAACTTTGGCTCGTATAATTATGGGAGCAAACAATCCTAGAGGGTCAAATACTTTTGAAAGGTTGCTCAAAAGTAGCCATTTGGTAAGCGGAGTTTCCTCAAAGGTAGGGGGTTTTATGCTTAAGTGGTCAGTCTTGTAGTTCCAATGAAGTCCTAGAACTTTGACAAGATCTGAGCCTTCTGTTGAAATGTGCTCTTGCGTGGTCTTGTAAATGTCACACTGGTAGGCTTTATGTTCTGATCTATCACAGAATACACAACTTTGAGTTCTAGCGGTCTTATTAGGCTGACCTGGAGTGACAAAAATGCTCAGATTCGTGACATCATGTTACTTGGGGGGTGTAAGAACTAACCTGGGTTTTGGTCTGATTACCTGGTCTATTGGAACTTTGGCTAGGCTTGGGTTTTCTATGGGAGTAATCCTTGTTCTAATCCCTGGGTTCAAAATCCAAAGAAGACAAGGTCAGAATTATCTTTCCTAGCCCCTCTCTAATATCTTGGAGTGAGGGGTAGTCCCGTCCACACTTGTTTTGGATTTGTTCTTTCACCTTGCCAGGTAGTTTTTGAAAAACTAAAGGACCAAGTATCCAGGTACAGTGA
Source organism: Macrobrachium nipponense (assembly GCF_015104395.2). Classification (NCBI taxonomy): domain Eukaryota; kingdom Metazoa; phylum Arthropoda; class Malacostraca; order Decapoda; family Palaemonidae; genus Macrobrachium; species Macrobrachium nipponense. The sequence goes on along the minus strand of NC_087222.1, from coordinate 2,176,635 downwards.
TCCGAATTAGGTTTGTTTCTTTCTATGCCTCTAACATATTGTTCAAGTTTAGCCCAGAAGCCACGCAGTGAATCCAGATCTGCAGAAGGCTTAGGCAGGCCTGCTACTTGACAAATTAGAGATGAGGTTATTTTCTCTGGATCAGCATAAGTTTTCTTCAACATGTCAATGGCGTCTATATAGTTTTCATTCGTGACAAGGATTTTTTAAATCAGAGCTAGAGCTTCACCCTTCAAACATCCCTTGAGGTAATTAAATTTGTCAACAGCTCTCAAGTCTGGACGAGAATGAACATTAGACTCGAAAACATCATAAAAAGGGGGGCCATTCTCCATCGATCCCTTCAAATTCTGGTAGTGATAAAGATGGCAACTTAACCTAATGCAATGGCCTAAACTCTGTTGCAATACTCTGGGGTTTGGCTTTCATGCAAATGATTTTTAGTTTCTCCAAAACTTCGGTGCTTTGCATGAAGATTTGGTTGACATGACGCCGCTTTGCAGTGAGCTGTGTTCTATCAGGGTCTTGCTCAGAGAACCCTTCTTCTCCAAGTTGAACTAAGTTTAAAGTTGAGTTCTTCATACTTCTTTATTTGAGACTCTAGCCAAAGACGATATGCCTCCAAGGTTGAGGACTCAACATCACTTGCCCTTTGAATTAGGTCAGCAGCACTTGTGCATAGATCCTTGCAGGTTTCCTCATAAAGTTGGAGGGAATATGCTAATTGTGTCACAGACATTTTATGAGTTTGAAAGGTAACAAAGCAAAAAGAAAAGTCCCTGGACAACAACACAGGCCTTAGAACATCCCGCTGGGGATGCCAATCTTCCTTTGTGGGAAATTTGCTTCACTCAGTGGGAAGATTGAATGAATATACTCTACAAAATTACCAGGGTAATTCCTTCCACTGAGTGTTCTCTAGTAATATAGTAAATTGTATAAAACGGGCTGTTAAGCACACAATTCTTCAGTGCACCTAACGTGTTTTCAGACTTGTGCCAGAAAATCCAAAGGATTAATAATTGCTTTGTAAGTTTAAGTACGCTAGTTAAATTCAGGTAAGAGTAATTTAGGTAAATGCAATTAATCTAATAAGGACTATGAATAAATTAAACCAAGGCCATAAAATTCCCAGGGCAGTTCAGTTTGGTCCCAGAATTCAATTAAGTTTCGACCCAGTTAAAGTAAAATTTAGGCATACTAATCCCAAATAGTAGTACTAAGTAAACAGACAGACCTAATTTTGACTAAATTTTCTACTATGCCCATGTAATTATATAAGGCCCTGTAAAATTGTTCAATCTGAGTCTATGCCTAATTAATTCTCACAAACTCCAATATTACAATAGCCTAACTACGTAAAAGAGCTCAAAATTTAGTTGCATTGAGTCTTAAATAAGTGAGTTAAGTTAAATAAGTAAGTTAAACGTTAAAAGACGAAACTGCTTGCTAACGAATGACCGTTGGCTCAAATCAGCCGTCCGATAATGGCGGTCTAGCCTTTGTGGAAAATTGGAATGTTGACCTACCTTTAAGTTAACCCAGTTTGGACGCACACCTCTTAATTCACTCCTAAACTAAAAAACAAATTCTATATATTTAATCAGCAAACCCAGCAACCTCTAATTACATTCGTGGAAATAAATCGGTACGTTGATAAGAAATGTTATTTTACTTACCGAATTTTCCGCCGACAGATCAGTGTGAATGGCCGTTTTAAGTTTTGGTTGCAGATAAGGATTCGGATAGGATATGGGTTAGGATAGGTACAAACAGGAAAGATCATACAAACCGATTATCTTAAGGGTTATTAATTTCTAAAAACCCTACACTACGTAAATTAAACTCGAGACGAAGTTTACGAAACAAGTTCGTCCGTCTCCGTTGCTGTCTGTTTGAACAAGGCCCCAAAAACCCGCGCTCGACCTCTCGCTACCCCCGAAAAACCCTATGTCAGGTCAGTGGTTCTTATTACTCCCTGAATCAATTAAATAATTTCTTAACTAATTTGAAGGGACAGTTAAATCTATCTATTAGATCTACCTATCAAATATTTTAAGTGCTAAGTAAAATTAATTAGATTATTTAAAATATAATATTATAATTTCTGCAGAGCTTATACTAAAGAAAATGGGGTATAGTTATTTTGTAGCTCTTAGCAGTGACTTCGTTAAAGGTTAGAAAATGGATATGTACAAATAAATTTACAACATCCCTTTATTGAAATCTAACAAGGCTTTTGCCCCTGTGAACCCTCTGTATCATCCTTAATTCCCTTGGTGTTTAAATAGTTATTCACCCCCTCAATAACCTTCTATAATTTTCTTAACAATATTTTGATCGCTATCTAGTACGATACTCTGGTCACTAACATTCATAAATGGTACACTAACCTCACCATGTGTCACCTCACTCAGACCCGGAAAGATAAAATCCTCCCATTTGTTATGGGGTCTGATCATAACTAAGGTGCCTTCCGGTATGTTCCATGAGGGTGTCATAGCGAGGGATGAGAAGGACTGGGGTAATGCCACATCTCTCGCCTCTTAGGCAGCGGGTACTTCCCTACTCCCCCCCCCCACCCCCCCCCCCCCATCTCCCTTCAACCTTAGGGAGAATTGTAGGCACCTCAGTCTCTTCCCTTCTGTGGGGATTCGTTGTCTCTTTAAACATACTTCGATCCCTTTCCTGGCTGTGCCAGCCACTATTATTTCATTCCTACCCACAGAATCAATTCCTAAAATAACTGAAATTCCTTATACAAGTAATGCTGGCACTACATAAAAGGTATGTGTCACTACTCGCCCATCAATGGTTACCTGTTGCTTCACAGCTCTCTGGGTTACCATTCGATGGCCACTTGCAGTACTTAAAACTAAACAACCTTTCATAGGCTGCATCAATCCTGTCACCAGAAGTTCTTCTAACAGAGACACACTTGAGCCATTGTTGATCAATGCTCCCCTACCAATATTTGCATGATCGGTACCACGGCTGTTGCTAATATTACGTTACTAATTATATGATTATATAGTTGTAAGGTACTCTGAGGCGACACGTGCTGACAACTGTCTTTGAAACGTGACCTGACCCGTCGACCACTTACTCCCTACTAACTCCTAACTTTCCAAACTAAACTGGTTTAGGTCATAGGTCTCAGCTGATTGGTCTCTTTTAATCGAAAGGAACCAAGGGTCTTCGATGTATGGCACTCATTTGAATCACCCACGCCAAGCCTCCAATGATTGTGTGGGCATTAGATGAATCAGCTGTATCTGTTCATTACTCTCTGATCACACACACGTACAAAACATCTAGTAGATTTTCCGTTTTGTCTCACATGAATTTTCTATACAGAACATTTCATATATACCAAGGGGTTGCTGTTAGTTTTTATTCTTGTCTTTTATTATAGTATGTCAGTTGTAAATGTAATTTTGCCAAGAAATATTAGAAAAGAAACATATCCAAATAAAAAATTGCCAAATCTACATTCTAGAACTATAATAGGTCACCGAAAATCGCGACAACCCTGATGAAAAAAAAAAATTTGAAATCAGTTTCCTTTAACAAACATCATAAAGAATTAATCTGCCCTACTACCTGAAAAAAATTATTTTCATTATGACAAGTAAAATATGGACTAACTATCTTGCTGCAGAAACTGTTGAAAAGTTTCATTAGTGGGTGGTGTCTTCTCTTCCATTAATAAATTCCCTGCACCTATTCGTGCGCCTCTGATCAGTCGAGTGATCATTTCCTGGGGCAGGTTGCTCCATTCACCGACAAGGGCCTGTTGTAGGGGGTCTGGGTGGTGTGAAACCGTCTGTACAATAAATCCCATGTGTTCAATTGTACTGAGGTGACCTCAGTGAGGTCTATCGACCAAGCTGGCAACATCACCTTTTCGATTCCTTGTTGATTTAAATAATCCTTCGCCACTCTGGCAGTGTGAGGATGGGCATTATCAAGCATCAACATGGAGTTATCACCAATTGCCCCAGCAAATGGTCTGACAATGGGTTTTAAGAGTTTCATCACGATATCTTATGACTGTCAAAGATCCACCATTTATCACATGCAGTTCTGTGTATTCCTACAAGCAGATTCCAACCCAAACCACTAAAGATCCTCCACCATTCCTGTCATACTGGACACTTTCTCATGCAGTGTATCGTTCAATTGGGTGTTTCCACACACTAACACGTCAATTACAAGTAGAAACGTGGTATCTTCTCACATCGGTGACATAACAACCAATTCTGGCGATCATGCACAAATGCCAGGTGGGCTGCTCATGTTGGTGGCTGAGTTTTGAGCATCTGGCAGCTAGGACATCTGGTCCTCACGCCATCATCATGCAACCTGTTAGATCACTAATACACCTTTGAGTAGCCTGATGGACTGCCATTTGGATGCTTCTAGCAGTGGACTGAAGGTTTTGTAGAGTGAACACACACAGATATCAATCCTGATGTAGCGATGTGCATCGTCTGTGACCATGTCCAGGAAGCCTACCATAACTTCCTGTCTCTTGATACTTCAAACCATAGCCAAGCAACAACACTTCCGATACACCCAGCCTGTTGGCCATATTTCTTTGTGGAAGACCATCCTCCATCATCTGGACAGCCCTTTCTACCTCCGGTTCCTCTAAGTACCGTCTCACACATTCCCCAAGCATGGCAGGGCAAAACATCAATATGG
>NC_087222.1:2155470-2171428 GCF_015104395.2 Macrobrachium nipponense | reverse complement strand
AATGTTGCGCCATTCATCATCTAACTTCTGCAGATCCCCTAAGTATTTCTGAAGCTAATGTTGATAACGATGGAGTCTTCATCAAAACGTCCTTACTAATGCAGTTGGAAACTGACAATGCACTGCAAAGTCTATGTAAGTGCGAGTCAAAAGGTAACCTCATTCTTATCTGGACGGCTGCTGTTATCATGAATTGTCTGCAGTGTATACGGACATCATCTATTAATTTTCTGTTGTTCCTGACGTGAGGTTTTTGTAATTCACACGTAGCACTTGCACCAAAGTAAACTTGATTTAATGAGACGAAATGCTGCTCATTTGATGGGTCTATTTGAGTCTGTCAAGGTTGTAATAGTATCTCAAGATATCAAGTTAGAGGACTTTACATCTGTCATAGAGGGTCCTTTTTTTGGGAATGTTAGATTAAGAATTGTTATTTTAGCAGGAAATTATTTAGAAATAAATAATATAAATGGACAGCAGGATCTTGAAGGCTGTCGGAGATCAGCTTCGATGTTGATAGCCTATCTTCCAGTTGCTTTTGCCTAAAGTAAAGAGAGAGGGCATTCCACTGCTCTAACACTCGAGCAACAGCTGAATGACAAATACATCTTACTACAGTGCAGCATTTCTAAGTCTACTAGCGATTGTTTTTTTTTTTTTTTTTAATTATTAACCCCCATCATATTGCTCGCACCATCTGCTGCAAATCCTACTAAATTTTCAGCAGGGGATTTGGTGTTCATTAATAAAGGTAACTAAAATATTATACATATGTTGCCCCATTGATACCTCATCTTCACTGTTGCCTGCGTTATATGTTTAGTAGCTAAAGTAATTGTGTCTCTATGGATCCTTTGGTTTTGTCGAAATATTGAACTATTACTGCACAAGTCTTTTCTGTGCTGATATCTGTTTTCTCATCTATCATAATAGAAAATTTATTGGACTTTAAAGCTGTTATAATCGCTTCCTGTGATATCTTTCCAATATTCTTAATTACGCGTGTGGCCTTCGATCTTTTTAAGCATTTTCTGGGCTGTTGAAGAGTCTGGGAATATATCCTTAATTACCCCCAATCAAATGTTCGCAAGCATTGAGAGCAATATTGTGCTCAGCTAAAAACGTAGCCAGTTTGACATATATTTTCAACAGGCAAGCTTACAATAATATTGTAATTTAATAATGTAAGAAATTTGCAAGTAATTTTAAGAAAATGTAAGTAATTTGAAAGTGGCTAATTTTTTCTGCATATCCGAAGAAGACGAATCTTCGTCTGCACTGACATGCGATATCACGCTCCGTGAGTTTTTATAAACCTCACAAACCCGGAAAACTCTGCATTTCGGCAACTCCGCTGCCAGTCATATAGAGCAGCACTCAGACGAATGCTGTACTCCTCAAAATTGGAATTGTGTATTTATATATTTTTAACCAGCATTACAGATATAAATGGACACCAATCTCATCTATTTAGTTTATATGCTAGGTAAGAGAAAAACTATGCTTTATTATATACATTACTTTAAAAATTTGAGACATGATACAAAAATCATTAAAGTTGGTAACAAATGCCACTTGATCTTTTATATAAAAAAAAGATACTTAATATATCGTAGTTTCCCCCCCCCCCACCCCGTAGACGATTTTCGTAATAGACTTCCTTCCAGTCAAAGGCATACAAAATTTTCAGTTGGTATTTTCAATAGAAAGAAGATGTTGGCAAGGGAGAGGAAAGTCTCAAGCGCAAAAAAAACATTATAATTGTCAAAAGAAATAATGTCAATATTTCTTATAAGGATTTATCATGAGAAATAAACTTGCCATTTTCTGTACAACTTCTTAACAAAGAAAACGAACTTCAAAACAGTAAAGTCTTGTGGGTAACTATCAGGACACGTATATAACGTCATCATCGGCAGACGCGTTCATTCCAGAGATATTGCACAGTATTGCATCATGCTTAAAATTTGCGTCACCAGTTATTATTGTATTAGTATCGAGTCCCACACACACGTTTTGCAGACTGCAATTAGTGTAGTTGCCTTCGTCCTTATTCCACCAGCGTTCCAGTTGATGATTTTCAGCATGATTGGTATGTTGACAAGAACTGTCTTGGGTCTCTTGGTGCGCAAGTTCTTCCAGTTTCACCTGTCATGTATTCAGTGACTGATGATGAGGATGGGGATGAGTTGGATGAATTGGAGGGGTGGGGGTTATTGAGTAAGAGGATGTGGGAGGTGTGGGGTTGAGGGAGGATGTGGAAGGTAGAGGTGAGGGGGTTTGAGGAGCGGGGTTTGCTGCAACTTAGGTTGCTGCCTCCTGCATAGTGGTAGAGGGGGAGGGGGACTTGGAAGCTCCTCTAATGAAGCTCTTTAGTAGTACGTCTATGAACTCTTGAATGGTTTCTGCATTGATGTCTCCCTCTATGATGCGGTTGGAGAAGTCTGTTTTTATGAATATGGTTCTTGGCATTGGTTTAGGTACTTGAGAACTCGTTTGCAGGGGGTGGGCCTTCTCGTTGCAGACCTGGAACTGTTTCTCTTTTTGCAGGGTCCTGTTTCCTTCCTGGATTCCTCCAGCTCTTCCCTGGTGTAAAACCTTCTTCTGGGCTGAGGTTTTGGGGCTGCTCTTCCTCTAGACATGCTTCTTTCTTTTCTTGCCTCTTGCCAATCTTTTGGGGCATCCCCAGGCCATGGCAATGTGTACCTTGCTCCAGTTGGGGCACTTTGGTGTTGTCGGCTTCCCTGCTTTACGTTTTGCAATGCACTCCTCAGTAGGGTGCTTTTTGCTGCATATTGCACAGGTCTCTTGCTTTGTCTGACATTGGCTTTTGTGGTGTCCAAATTTTTGGCATTTGTAACACCTGAGTGGTTCTGGGTAGTACGTTTTTACCCCATATCTTCCAAAGACTCACAGGTCAACTCTCTCTGGAATGATCCCCAAGAAAGTAAACAGGACAGCTTTGGTAAGGATGCCTTGCTTATTTTTCATCCTTACTGCAGCTGTTAATTGTTAAGAGGCCTTTTGTGGCAGGATAGTCACAGTTTTGTGAAAGTATTTGTTGACATTTTGAAGTTGTCTTGTCATTTCAGGTGCTTACTCAGTGCGGTTTCTTTCTATTATCGAACTATCGTTTTAACGATTGTCGTTTCTGTTTTTTACGAGTGTGTATGAACGCCTCCTTAATTGGTGATGTCTGTATGTTGGTGCTCGGACCGAGTCAGTTCGGGCTTCAGCACTCCCCTGATTTTATAGACTCTTAGCAGTTGGCTGATTTGGACTTTGGATGATGATTATTTTGACAGTTTTTTTGGACCACAAATTAGATTTAAGTCTCGGACTGTTGCTCGCAAGTACTCCAGGCTCTGCAACTCGAGTGTTTCCTGCATCATCCGTGGCAAGCAGGTATACTCCTGTCACCTGCGACTCGAGTGCTTCCTGCTTTTCCCTGTTGAGGAGGATTTCCCAGGGAATTGGTGCCGTTGCTTTCTCCCGGTACTGTTGGATATTTTACCTGCCAGGCCTTTGTCTCCGTACAGCTGTTTTCTTCAGCATATTTATGAGCTTGCTAGCTTGTGAGACGATCTGTAGGGAGGCAGACGTTCAATTATGCCTGTGCAGATGTAACTGCACTGTTGGACTATGCAGTTATAATCATTGTGCAGGCATAACTGAACAACGTCAGTGGCGGGCTTAAGGAAACTATAACATATAGATATCATCTTCACTTTGGCTTCAATGTTGTTCATGTAACCCTTTATAGTCTTGTCACCCCGACGAGACCTCTTTGGTGTGGCGTTTAAAGATCTGCCCTCATGCCAATTTTGCAAAAACAATAACTAGTTGTTTGGTTTTGCAATCTTGACTTTAGCACAATAATTGTTGTTGGTTTAAATTCCTATCTTTTGTGATAGTATGGCAGTTATAATTGTAATTTTGATAAGAAAAGTGCAAAGACATTAGAAAAAATTATATAGCTAATACAAAAAAGTGACTTCATCTTCCATCTCTGTAAATTTACGTAAATATCTTACGGCCAATACACTAAGAATTTGTTGCACGCGGCACTGGCCTGGCAACTGACTAATTCCTTCCTGGAATCTGCTGCTTCCATGGTCTGGAATCTGGATGGGGAGAGATACTGAGCTGTTACTGGAGGTTGTAACCACAAATTGCGGTTTTATAGCGGACACAATAACCAAGAAACGAATCGCAGAAACACCTCGGAGATGACGAAACCAATTCCTTCCCAAGTTCATCGCCTGCCATTTGATAAAAGTAACAGGATTTGGTTTAATAGGAAGTGCATTTCAGTCCCCTACCTTCTAAAAGAACTGGAAGGCTAGGTTGGTCAAATGCCAAACTTATGAAGTGGCCACTTATAAGTGTTTTCTTTGTATGTACTAAATTATTAATGAAAATTGATGTGTATATTTACTTTATGTTACTTATAAAATAAATTAATAACAGAAATGTCACTTCTATTTGTAGCATCTAAAGATTAAGTGCTTTAAAAACTGCCAGGGAATGAGCGGAAGCAACCTCCTCTCTCTCTCTCTTTCCCTCTCTTCTGAATAATAAAAATGATAATAAATGCGTAAATAGTTAGTTTGTGTTCTGTCGTTCATGTGTCTGGGTGAGTGTGCGTGTGTGTGGGTGTGGGTGTGGGTGTGTGTGTTTGTGTGTGTGTGTGTAATATCATGAATGTAAGCAAGTAACTCAGACAATGATGAACAGTATCATTTGATCTGATAAACACTGTAATGTGTTCACACTGTGAATATAAGTAGGTAATCAGCGCCCTCTAGAATTCTTATGATCTTGGCCTTTGTCCTTAATGACTGTGCAGAAGTTGGCATTGCCGTATTATTATTATTATTATTATATCATTATTATTATTCATACTATGAATCCTAGTCGTATAGAACTAGCCCACAAAAGTGGCCTGCATTGACCTGAAATTGAAGCTTCCGAAGAATAATGTTCATTAGGAGAATATATTAATAGGAAACCTGACGATCATAGTGGGTATATTTTGCTTCTGAAAGGATATACAAAACCTCCATTCATTCTCGATCGACAATATGGGAATCAAGGAATGAAAAAAAGAAAAGTTTTTGGATCATTTTCCTTAATAGTTACCCATTAAATAGTACTGTTTTGAAGTCAGTTTTCTTTGTCAAGAAGTTATGAAACAAAATCCTGTTTATTTTGCACAATAAATCTTAATAATGAACATAGCTATGATTTCTTTATGTAATTATAATAGTTTTCGTACCTAAGACTTCTTTCTAACTTGTGAATATTTTATTTATTGAAAACACCAACTGAAAATATTGCATTCTTTGACTGGAGGACAATTTATCACAAAAACCATCTAATGGAGAAAATTAATAATAAAGTTTTTTTAAGATAAATTGTTATTTATAATTAATTTTAATGATTATGGTACTCAGTATAAATTTCTTAAAAGTGAAATTTATAATATTGTATAGTTGTCCTTACACCTACTACTATATAAACAGAGTAGATCAGGTTCGTGTCCATTCTGGGTAGTGCAAATTTTATTAAGTATTGAAGAATATTAATTTTGTGAACCCCATTACAATCAAATGACAGTATGACAGTAAAAGAAGCATATTACAAGCCAGGTTTGAAGTTTACAATGTCATATTAAATGTCATAAACTCACCATTTTGGCTACAGACCAATTCTGGAAGATTCCTTTTCTTTCCCTTAAAAGTAATCAACCAAGACTGTTAATGTTGTGTATGTATCCACTGTTTTTATGTATGCGTATAAAGATAATACCACGGAGGAAAATGAAAACACCAGAACTGCCGAGATCTTTCGGTCCTAACGACCCTTTACTTATTAAGGCGAGACTGATCAGAACAAAGAAAAACACAGTACAGGTAAACATATACAAACAGACATTACAGGATTAAAAGAAGGTCCAATTCACTTTAAAGAAACGAATAAACGCCCTTGAGCTAGATTGAAGATTTAGAAGCAGCCACTAAACTTGGTCATAGGTAATTTAGTCAGATAAACAATACATTTTGAAAGAAATGGAGGCATATACGACTTCGTAAAATCCGGAAAATTAGAGAAGGATTTAGGCACGGTGCCTTGTCAAGGCAATTTCATTCGAAAAACAATACTTTTTTATTAGTAACATGAAATTTCCAAAAATGTTCCAACAATGAGTGAAAAACGAAAATAAGATATAAATATAGCGAGCATGAGAGAGAGAGAGAGAGAGAGAGAGAGAGAGAGAGAGAGAGAGAGAAATACATAATAACTATAAACTTATGGGACTAATTAATTATTAGTTAATAGTGCATTTGAAGTCTGGGCTGTTCTAACTGAATATGTATGCTGCTTAATATGTAGGCTACACATAAATTTTTACTTGACTGACTGACGTAAAAAGACAGTCAATCCTTACAAGGAATTTTTTAAATGATGTTGTGAATTGTTACGGGACTATTCTTAATTAGCACATCTTTAATGGTATTGTTATAAGAGAACACAACATTAACATTAAAAGATTTAAATATTGATTTTATGGTTTCAAATCCACGAAAGAAAGGCAAGCTATATAAGTACATATTTAGGAGTTTCTTTTTCATTCCTACCAACACTATAAAACTTTTTGTGAGCTTTTTGATAACATAAATCAATTATATAAAGTGGGTAGCAGAGATCATTTCCTGTCTTTTTTATGTATTGTATTTCTTGGTCAAGATATTGTGGACTCGTAATCCGCAAAGCACTTAAGAACATGGAAGAAACAATTGAAATTTTAATATTAAGATGGTGGCCAGAATAAAGATGTGTTATGTAAAATTATTTGTGGGTTTCCTATAAATACTGAATTTACATTGGGAAGACTCTCTATGTATTAATACATCTAGAAAAGGGATGACATTGATATTTTCAATTTCAACAGTGAATTTTATGGATGGCACTAAATTATTCAATTTAGACGATAAATCTTTTACACTGATACCAACAGGTAAGACTACTAAGATGTCATCTACATATCTGAACCATTTCAAGGGAACAAGTGTGATATTCGGGAGGTCTTGTCTTTCAAAAAATTCCATCATAAGTTTGAAAGAAGAGGTGATATTTGTTGGTAATATTCTCCATTAAAAGTATATCTGCAGTCACAAATACACAACTCAATCAATTAAATTACGTGAGTAACAGACATAGGTAATTCATGCAATACATGTTCACTACTTAAATATTCTATCACAGTCAAAACGGACTTTTGTAAACAGGGAACATACATCAAAACTGACAAAGATTCACTAGGGTTTAATACAATGTTACTTAATTTTTCCACAAGATCAAGAGAATTCCGGATGTGTGAATTAGATACAGTTTCCAAGTAGCAAGGATAACCATTTAGTAATATATTTATAGTTTATAAGCAATTAATCCTACAGTACTAATAATTGGCTGCATAGGGTTGTTTTCCTTATGAGTTTTAACTCGGCCATATAAATAAGGTAATGAGGGACACTCTACTGTTAATTTACACAAAAATTCTTTTGTATCTTTAAGAATTTGTTTCATAATTATAATAAAATTTTTTATTACTTGGTCCAACGGATTTTTTGTGAGTTTTTTGTAAGTTGTTTCATATACTAGTAAAGTATGCATGCGTGCTATGTAGTCAATTTTGTCCAGAACGGCTAAACTATTGGATTTATCGGCCTTTGTAATATGTAAGCTAGTATCATTCTTCAATTCTTTCATACTTTTTCCGTAGCGAGCGGAGTAATTACTTTCATGATAGGCATACGTAGCACTATACGAGTATGTCATGCCTTTGATAAAGTCTAAATGGTTCTGCGGTAGGTCCCGGTATTTCTCACTTATTTAGATATGTCACTTTTGATAAAGCTGAAGGTTTGTTGCAAATGAAAAACGACAAACCAAAGTCTAAAGCAAACATTGCATTTTCACTTTATTTGTTTTATAAATTCACTACACAATCACTTCTAGGATTATTGGTCCAATCACTGTTGTCGATAAGATTGTTTAATTTTCTATCTAGTTTTCTAGTCAAAGTGTCTGGTTCTACAAAGTTTTCCATATATTTCTTGCCTTAATGTGTGTTTCCAATCAATGGGAATCGAGCAGTTAAAAGTATGTTGGGCTTTTTCCAATTCTTTAAATTTCTCCTTTTCCTCCAATTTCGTGGCAGCAATGTGACGTTTTAACATCAATGTATAAAATTCATTGAAAGGATGTTGGTCGTATCTTCTTATGCGGCGTGGTAGCATGGATTTAGGTAACACTGGTTTGGCCAGGTATTTTTTCAGGAATTTCAAGTGAATTCTGTTAGTGTGCCGCCAATAAGGACTTGGAGAAAGAGGTGATGAAGCAACTCAGCAGTGGGAATAGGAAAGTAAAAGTCAATGTGGCCCTCATGATGAATAACTTGATCACGAAATATATAAAATGTGATGCTATGTATAAATAAAGGTAGTGGCATGGAGGAAAATGAAAACACGAGAACTGCCGAGATCTTTCAGTCTTAACGACCCTTTACTTAAGGCAAGACTGATCAGATCAAAGAAAAACACAGAACAGGTAAACATGTACAAGCAGACATTACAGGATTAACAAAAGGTCTAAATCACTTTACAGAACTGAAAAAATGACCATCTGCAATGTTAAAAGCAGCCACCCACACGTTGTCACAGGTAATTTAGTCACAAAACAATACATTTTGAAAACAGAGGCATATACGACCGGACAGTATAAATTTAGTAAAATCCCGAAGGACAGATTAAGGATTTAGGAGCAGTGCCCTCAGACATACTGGTCAAAGGTAATTTAATTAAAAAAACAATGGTATTAGTAACATAAATTTACAAAAATGTTCAAACAATGAGTGAGAAACGAACCTACAATATGAATATAGCGAGTGTGAGAGAGAGAAAGAAAAAAAATTAATACAATAATGCCTCACCATATTGACGCTCCAACATACGAGCATTCCAAGATACGAGACAGCCTCCGAGCAAAATTTTGAATTGAGATACAAGTACAATATTGAGATAAGAGCATAATTACAGATGCTAATGCTAGATGGCCGAGTGCTTGGGAGCACTCTAAGCCCTTTTCACTAGTTCAGTTCACGTGGTTGTCAACTTATGTACACATCTCCCTAGCATCTCCTGTGTTGTTTGCGTTATTTACGTGATTTTCACTGTATTTGTGAACATTCTTTGTAATAAGTAATAGGTCCTAAGAAAGCGAGTGGTAAGGTTGGCAGTGAGAAGAAAAAACTCATGATTACAATGGAGATGAAGCATGCGGAACAGTAAATAAATACAAATCGAATAAAGTAAAAAACAGTGAAAAAGAGTAAAAAGTTTTTTTTTTTTTAACTAATCTAAGTTCAGTTCAGTTAGTTATAAGTTTAAGTGTTACGCTGTGTGTATGGAACAGTATTACATATGGTACCGTCCAACTCTCTCTCCCTCCCATCCTCCCTCCCTCCTACTCTTCACACACCGCCGTTAGCCACTATTGTCTGTCTCGAAGGTAAGAACTCATAATAAAACCACATTTTACTTCATATCACAGCAATCATTTATTATGTAATTTTGTGTATGTGTGTGTGTGTGTGTATGTACAGTATGTCTATACAGTATAGCAATTAAAATCATGTTTTTTCCATTGTTATTATCACTGATTTGAGATGGTCGGAACGGATTAAATTTTTGTCAGTTATTTTACCTCTTCTGGATATACTTTAACTCCATACTGCATGCCTTCTTGAATTCTTCAAGAGGCATGAGTTCCCTTAATTAAAGAGGAGAAAGAGACCACCTGGCAATTTTTTAACCAGCCATCCTTGAGCCTAGCAAATTCAACATAAATAAGGGAGGCTTACTTCGTAAAATTTCTGAACTTAAGGCGATAGGCCTTGGGGACCAAATCACATTCCTAGAGGACTAGTGCCTTAACCTTATGATAGTCACGGGCCACATTTCTGAGGGGCCAAGACAACCGGGTGGCAACACGTTCAAATGCCTTGAAAAATTCTGGGACATTCAACTCATAAAACACTGGTACTAATTTCAAGGCCACACTTATATTAAATTTATCCTGTGAGTTGCCCCGAAGTGTACTAAAATGATTAGAGGTGCCCTGCAGTCTAGCCATTTATAAATTATCATTGGCCATCTCCAAATCATGCTCTTTCCCCCTCTTGTTCTCCTTAAATTCTAGTTTCATCAGTTCTATACGTTTGCAAATTAAATTAAATTCACCGCCCTCCTTAGAAACCACCAAAGGACCAATAGGAGTCAGAGGATCTCCTGGCACAAGGTTTTCTGTAGACATAAAAGGATTAGCAGAAACATATTGTTTCCGAGGCAAATTAGCCTGGCCCTCATAAATAGTTTCTGTCCACAGAGGATCCTCAAATAAAGTTGGACCTACATTGACACTTATTCCATCATAATCACCAATCTCTCCCTCAAATACACTACCCTCATGCTCTGAGTCACTACCACCTGCAATTTCATTTTCCCTAACCAAATGTTCAGCCTCAGCCAGACCTGAGCAACTTTACTTTTAACAGCGACCAACAACTGATTTTTTGTATCCGCTGCCCTCAACGGAATACCTAACCACCTGGCACAACTTACTAAATAGTCCTTATTCACCACTGGCAGATGTTTTCACAGTTAGCCGACCCTCAAAACTCTGCTGGGCCAAACACAAAATCTTCCATTGTACTAAAATTAGCACGGGAGAAAGGTAATAATCTACAGCTAAATAAATATTGTCAAATTAACAAAGAGCTGTTCCACGGACCATAACACCTAAGAACAATCCTACCATGGTTGCCAAATTGTTACAATCCTCAGTGTTGTTATGCAAGTTCTTAAATCATTTGACAATAATTGTCAGTATTATAATATATCTCAGTACTAAAGGTCAGTAGAAATAAACACTCAAGAAAACTTAACAGTATTTAATGCTTAATAAATACAAAATTTAGGTCAACCTTGTGGGATATAAAATAGATAATACAATATCTCAGTAACAATCAGGAAAGGACGAATACCAGTCCTTAGTATCCCACTGAACTACCTAAAACTAGAAAAGCTAAACCCTATCAAAGAGAGGAAATAACAATCATTAACAAACAACTTGCTTGGATCCAACGATTTTGCTGGCCAGACCAAAAACTACCCTAATTTTAAATCAAAAGAAGAAGGAAGGCAGAGTAACAAAAACAAGGAAATAATTAAAAACCTACCTATGATCGCAAAGCTAATCCCACAAAACCTTGTCTATAAGACTTGAACTTATATAGTCATGGCACAAATGTGGTATATATATATATATATATATATATATATATATATATATATATATATATATATATATATATATATATATATATATATATATATATATATATATAATAATATATATATAATATAACCAAAATATAGAGAGAAAAATACTATATTTCAGTAACTGCTGTCTCCCTCTTCAGGTAGATGAATGAGAAAAGTTTACATAAAAGGTGGTATTTATACCAAGAGGTCCATCCACAGGTAAGCCAATTTAGGTCACCCCCGCTGATAATCTTCCTTTAATCTTCTTAAGCGTTGGTTGAATGAAAATTTTGTTGATCACATCTGAATCCCATTCTCCTTTTGAGATGTTCATTACCTGCCTCTTTTTTATTAAGGCCGATTCCATCATTTGACTCTTGTACCGGCAGTTGCTGCTATAAATTATATGTGACAAATTCCAGTTTATTCTATGGTTATGTTCATTTATATGGTTAAAATTAGCTGAGTTCTGTTGTCCATACCTAACTGACAGTTTGTGTTGTATTAATCTCTGGGGAAGTGATTTTCCTGTAAATCTGATGTAAGATTGGTCACAATCCTGGCATGGGATTTTGTAAACCACTGTGTCCTTGGGGGATGTCTTTTGTTGGACGTTTATCAGGGATTTGGCTAAGGTGTTTGGGTAAGTAAATGCAAAAGGGTTAGATTTTCCAACGGTCTGAGTCACCATCTTAATTGTGTCCGGGCATGGAATTTTTATTTTATTGTTGGGTGTATCTCTGGTCTTGTCTTGAGGGGGTCGATAGAAAATTATGTTTGCTCTGTGAATTGCTTTCTCAATTATATGGTCAGGATACTTTAAAGACAAAAGTTGCTTATGAATTAGTTCAAATTCTTTTCCCAGGAAATCTGGGGAACAAATTAGTAAGGCTCTTAAGAACAGGTTGCTGGCTACACCTATCTGGATAGCAATGTTGTGATAGCTAAAGTAGTGAATGTATGAAAGTGAGAACATTGGTTTTCTGTATATGGTAAATTTGTATTCTGTCATGTCTCTGATTATTAAAAAATCAAGAAAAGGAATTTTGTTGTCTGTTTCCCATTCAACTTTAAATTTGATGCTGGGCACTAATGCATTTAATTTTGAAAGGAATTCATTAATATTGCCCCACCTATTATCCCAAAATGTTAGAATATCATCTACATATCTCAACCACAGCATGTTTTTGGGTTTTATTGAATTTATTACTGTAGTTTCAAAGTATTCCAGGACTACCCATACTACACCAGAATTTTTGCTTATAGAATGATTCCCCAAATGAAAATACGTTATTAGATGCACATAATTCAACTAACTTTATTATTTTGTCAAGCACCAATGGGAAATGATCTGAATAGGGGGATAATTTTTCCCTCAAAAACTGAAGAACGTCCTGTTTTGTGAACAGGGAATCTATGCCAAGGCTTAAAAGATTTATGTTGTGAAGTGGTATATGTGCTTCTCTGAATTTGTGACAAAAATCTTCCGAATGTTTAATGTGACTGGGAGAAAAAGTGACTTTTTTATGCACTTAGGTAATTCAACCACTACATAGTTTTTCTCACATCAATGGGGCATTGGTGGAGAAACAATTCCAAGACCATGATCAAATCGCCAATTCAGTTATTAGGGCAGGTCAAGAACGCCAGAGCATCAACATAGAGGTAAGGCGATCTTGAACGAAAATCAGTGATATTTAGTCTTATCTGGCACCAGCTACAGGCCATCTCATGAGCTAATAAGTTCCCAAATCCACAGCAGCTGAATGGAGATGCAGAAGTGGCATGTAAATTCACGTCAGTGCTGGAAGAGAGCAACAGCACTAAATTCCGTGGGAATTCCTCCTAAACAGGGATAGGCAGGCAAGGCTGACAGGTGACAGGAGGACTTGCGAGTCTTGTATGAAGCACCCAAACTGTGATCGAAGAAGGAGACACTAAAGTCACAGGTGACAAGAGAACCTGCAGACAACAGACCAAAGCGAGGATCCAAAGCGTAATCCAAAAATACTGCCAAATAATCATCATCCAAAAATACAAGAATCAGTTAGCTGTTCAAGAGATAATGCCGGGGGAGTGCTCTAGCCTGTACTGACTCGGGAAGAGCACCAAAAAGGCATTCATCAATACTCGTGAAAACAGAAAAACTATCGTTAAAATGATAGTTCGTTAATATAAACAAACAGGGAGGAGGCGCCTAACCACACTAAGTAATGTTACGTTAAGCACTTGAAATGACAAGTCAACGGACACTTAACTTCAAAAATAATGTAAACAAATACTCAGACAGAACAAAGGCAATCCTGCCACAAAATGACTCATTTATAAGTAGTTATTAAACCTAGAAATTTCAAACAAGGCTGATCTAAATTTACATAATGCAAATAAAGAAACTAATTTACACTTTCCTAATAACACTCATTAGGAAGTGATTCATTCATTGGTTTAAGATTAGGCAAGCCTTGTGCTGGTTCTAGGGCAACCCTCAACCGACCAAGTGAGACGATATCAGTCTGTCAACTTGGCACATATTTCGCCTGTGCTGAGTTGCCAGATACCACTTGCTGATTATTGCCAAATGCTGTATGTCTGAAACATTATGGGAACTGATGTAATAATTTGTAATGTGACTGTACCATTAGGGTCTGATATTCCTGGCTTGGTATAGAAGGGGGTACAATCAGGTATGGCATGGACCTTGTCAAACCAACAGGAAGGTCAAATTGGCTTAATCTGACAAATTTTAGAAGTATTTTGTATTTTTCCTAACATATAAACCTGAGGTCTTTACATAGGAATTGCCTTCATTGCAAGCTGGAGCAGGCTATTCTACACAACAGGCTAGTTTGGTAGTTGCACTACCAGTGGGGTACCCTCAATCACCTCCCTTTGCTGAGTTGCGTAACTACTTGCCTTATCGCCCAGGTAAGCAGAATGAGGGGTACGTGGCTAGAGGTGGGCAGTTGATGTAATTACCTGAGGTTTAAGTTAGGAAAAATACAAATTACTTTCAAAATTTTTCATGTGTTTCTTACATTAATACAAACCATCAGTCTTTACATAAGAAGACTCACCGCTTGGTGGGAGGATCTGAGTAGACCTTCTAGCCGACTGGAGGTTTCCCCGCCAAGGACTTTTTCCTGGCCGTGCAATGATGATCAGAGAAAGCAGTCACATGCCTTTGATCATGGGAACAAAAATGTCCTCGACTGTCAGATTTATGGGATGGGCCCTTAAGAAGTAATGGGTGTGAAAGCAACATTACTCCGAGAAACGCTTGGAAGAATATTGTGTCAGACAATAAAGTTAGGGTATGTAATAGGTTAGTTTTATTGCCCATACCTCTCACCCATGGCTAGAGAAGAGGCAGGACTTGCTTCTATTAGATCATAGCAATGAAAAAAAATATAGAAGGCCTAATCATTCACCTCCATCTGTGTTCGTCCAGCATATGACAGTTTGACAACCTATCCTGAGCCCACTGTAAGTGGAAAGTTACAAAAAAGAGAAAGGAGGGAGGGAGCCTAGTCACGCACAGCACACTTTCACTAATATAATGACAGACAGCGTTGGTATCCAAAAACTGTTGTCAGAACCAGTACTCATACAACTGCCAGTCAGTGTTGCCGTTCATTCTGCGTGAGGCATTCTGCACGTTTTCTTAAATAGTGAAAGGACACAATCAAGCAGTTGTTTTCTAAACAAGAGGGATAACCGAAATATTTCTTTGCTATTTTTAACACAGCTCCATTTCAAATATCTGTGAATAGTAACCAAAGAATCCCACCAACAAAAGTTTGTCATGTATTTTCCATTGCGACCTTTCTGGTGAGTTTCTTGGTTGTTATTCATGATGCCTGCACACCTGATTATTTTTTTTATATATGACATTTATTAACTTCGTCATACAAATTTGTAGGAGTACAAAATATTTATTTTTTAATTCATTTATATGTAATGAAAAAAGTAATTAAGAACTTCACATTTATATACATATATACATATATAAACAAACCTAAGAACTAAAGCAAAACAATTACAGGATTCTCAATTTATTTATAGCATATATATAAGCACTATTTGCAAAGTAACAATACAGTATGCTATTGCACTGCACAGTCATTAAACATTCGACATTACTTAGTGGGTTATTGCACTGTCGAAGAAATAAAGAAGACATACACGATGCAATTACAATTCTTGGTCATCCTCATCTGGTAAATTTTGGGATCTTTGAATTGCTTTAATCATAACATGATTAGGATCAAAATTTGCGGATCCTCCACAGCTTTTGACCTGTTCGGATACGAGCACCAACGCTGCCTGAGTGGAAGTCAGCAGCTTATTTATGGTCTTAGTTTTATTCAGGTTCATGTTAGAGAAAATCTTCTCTGCATCAGCGTTGGAAGTCGGTAGTGCCGGGATGTTGAAAATAAAATCTGGAAGAACTTTAAATATCATCTCATCATCAGCATCTCTTAGATGAGACAAGTAACGGAAAAAATCTTGTGGATTATTTGTTTGTCTTATATCAGTGGGGAAAGAGATGTTAGGAATGTTGCGCCATT
>NC_087222.1:2109073-2154970 GCF_015104395.2 Macrobrachium nipponense | reverse complement strand
GTGGAAAATTAGTATTTGACCTACCTTCAAGTTAACCCAGTTTGGACACACACCTCTTAATTCACGCGTAAACTAAAAACAAATCCTATATATTTAATCAGCAAACCCAGCGACCTCTAATCGCATTCGTGGAAATAAATTGGTACGTTGATGAGAAATGTTATTCCACTTACCGAATTTTTCGTCGACCGATCAGTGATGAAGGCTGTTAAAAGTTTTGGTTGCAGATAAGGATATTCGGATAGGATGAGGTTTTAGGATAGGTACAAACAGGAAAGGAGATCATACAAACCAATTATTTAAAGGGTTATTAATTTCTAAAACCCTACACAACGTAAGTTAAACTTAAAGGGCGAAGTCGCCGAACTAGTTGTCGCCCTTCGCTCGCCGTCTGTTTGAACAAGGCCCCAAAAACCCGCGCCCGGCCTAAGCTTACCCCTCGAAAAGGCCTATGTCAGGTCAATGGTTCTTATCACTCCCCAAATCAATTAAATAATTTCTTTAATAATTTGAAGGGACAGTTAAATCTATTTATTAAATCTATCTATCAAATATTTTAAATGCTAAGTAAAGTTAATCAAGTTATTCAAAATATAATATTAATTTTTCTGCAGAGCTTATACTAAAGAAAATGGGGTATAGTTACTTTGTAGCTCTTAGCAGTGACTTCGTTAAAGGTTAGAAAATGTATATGTACAAATAAATTTACAACATCATCTAGAACTTGAACGATCTCGGCGAAAATGTCAGCATTTTTGTCAATGAATTCTGCTGAAGTTCGATCTTCTCTTTCGTCTTGGATAAACTTTCGAAGTCTCAGATGGGCTAGAAATTTTATCTCCCACATCTCATATTTCTCCTCATCACCATCAAAATACAAGTTCCTCTTGCTTGAGCTGGGCCCATAACCTGTGACCGACGAGGACATGATGGTGGGTTATTAAATAAGCAATCACTTCATAAATAAGTCACTTTAATGGAGAATGTGGGAGATACAGCAGTACAGAGTACCTTCGGCGATCAACTTGCCGGTTACACTACTTTCAAAAGCGGCGTCATGCCACGCACATCATAACGCAAGAATTATGGGTAAAACAAATGACTGCACCCACGCGTATAATCAACATTATCAATGCATCATAAATAAAAGTTTAATATTCTAACATACTGGACAGTATAGTCGGCAGCAGTCTTGGAAGTTAGTATTGGATGGTCAGTTATATTGTGTTTTTTTTCTGAAGTTGTTTTGAATTGCTGGTGATATTGTATGTTAGCAGTTTGTTGTGCCTGTATTGTTGAAGTTTATTGTGTTTGTGCATTGGAAGTTTGTTGAGCTTGTGAGTTTCTGTTGTGTTGTATGTGAGTTGTTGTAGTTGTGGGTTGTTAGGGGTTGTTGTTGGTGAGCTATTGTGATTTCTTGATGTTGTTTGTGGGTGGTTATATATGGACTTGTAGTGTTGTTGGTGTTTGTCTGTGCAGTGATTTGATGTGTTGTTGAGTTATTGTTTGGTTGTAGTACTCGGTTGTTTGCTTTGTGTTGTGATTCTCTGCATTTGTTGCGTCTCAACGACTGTATCCAGCGGACAACAGAACAGCGTCTAGCCATGAGTGTCTTGAGTCTGAGGTGAGTAGTACCTGTGATTGTGTTTGTATGTCTTGTATATAGGTAAGTTAATTGTCCTGTCAAGTAAAAAGTAAGTGCACCTAGGGGAACATTGATAGCAGGTAAGATTAACATAACTGTGGAGAGATTTGCTCAATTTTGTGTTGGCTTTGATTCTGCCACAATGTGAGCATCAGGCTCAATATACTACAATCATGAAGCATATCCTACATTCATGAGGTAGAGTTTGCAGGATCGAAACGTGTGTGTGGGACTCGATACTAATACAATAATAACTGGTGACGCAAATTTTAAGCATGATGCAATACTGTGCAATATCTCTGGAATGCACGCGTCTGCCGATGACGTTATATAACGTGTCATAATAGTTACCCACAAGACTACTGTTTTGAAGTCCGTTTTCTTTGTTAAGAAGTTGTACAGAAAATGACACGTTTATTTTTCATGATAAATCCTTATAAGAAATATTGACATAATTTCTTTTGGCACAGTTATAATTTTTTTTTTTTTTTTCATGTGAGACTTCCCTCTCAACTTGCCAACATTTTCTTTCTATTGAAAATACCAACTGAAAATTTCGTATGCCTTTGAATGGAAGGCAGTCTATTACGAAAATCGTCTACGGGGAAAAAATTACGATATATTAAGTATTTTTCTATATATATATAAAAAGATCAAGTGGCATTTGTTAACTGGTTTAAGGATTTTTGTTTATGTCTTAAATTTTCAAAGTAATGTATATAATAAAGCTTAGTTGTTCTTGCACCTAGTATATAAACTAAATAGATCAGATTGGTGTCCATTTATGTCACGAGTTCATTATTATTAATAAATAAATAAATGTAATTTTAGAGAGTACAGTATTCACTCGAATGCTGCTCCTAATGACTGGCAGTCATATAAGTAATGGTTCTGACAACAGTTTTTAGCTTCCAATGCTCTCTGTCATTATATTAGTGAAAGTGTGTTGTGTACGTGTGACTAGCCACCCTTCGTAACTTTCCACTTACAGTGGGCTCAGGATAGGATGTCAAACTGTCATATGCTGAACGGACAAAGATGCAGGAGAATGATTGGCTGCCTTTCTATAATAATAAAATAGTAATAATAATAATAAAGTAATATAAATAATGGGCAATAAATAACATTTAATTACAGTTTCAGTTCTATAATTTAATTCTTCTATGCAAACTTTAACTTTGTTTGGTGCCCATAGGTCTTAAAGGGTTGGACAACCCAACCAGGCGCACTGGCTGTCTTTACGCCCCCCCCCCCCCCCCCCAAACCCCCCCAAACCTTTTTACTTGGAAGCACCCCTAAGGATGTCTGAAATGGAACTGCAACAACAACAGGCAGTTCGTATGGAAGCCATAGGAACTGCTGAGGATCAAAGGAAGAAAAGAACAAAGGAGGACGATGATGATGACCAGGAATGGACTATGGTTAATCCAAAAAGGACCAGGAAACAGGAAAAAAGGACGAGCTTCAAGGACAACGCAGCAGAACAAAACTGCACCACGGGAAACCAATTCAAAGAAAAGATCACACACTGCAGAGTCATGGCCAGCAACTCCACTGAAGGCTTCAGGGCTATAGCAGCCTTCCAAAATAAATTCAAGAACCTGCAATTCCAGGCAAAACTAACAGGCAGGGACAATGGACGATCTCATCCAGAGATTCAAGGACGACTACCCTGAGGACCACCACAGCCATCACCATCAAGGAGCTCAAGGAAGAAGCGAAGATCAAGAAGGCAGTAGTGGTAGGCTACCCACTTGATGTAATGGGAAAAATATTCCTTTAATTATTAGTGATTTATTTAGGAATTGATTCATCATCCTCCTCTAATATCTTTACACTGCTATTGTAAGTGGGTGGAACTGTGAAATGTTTTCGTTTCTGTTGTGGACGAGTGTGGCAGTGTAGCCAGTCCCTTGTTTTGTTTATCTTTCACTTTGAGTAGTGGAGCGCTGCCCTGAATCTTTCGTCTGCATTTTGGTAACACTAAAAGGAAACACATGTAAGAATCACGAATGCTCTCGTGTGAGAAGGACGCAACCGGTCCAGCCTTCAATTTGGCTATTTTACCAAATGATTATCTACCCCTTGCAAGGTAAGCTTTTAAAGTCGTAATATTACCATTAGTTCATTAGTTAGAACAGGTCACTATCCTGGAAGAACAGTAGCAGACGAGAATTCAAGTGCAGAGTTGCCTGCCCAGTCAGACATGTTGCAATGCCTTAACGAGGAAAATTTTCATTGTCGTGAAAGATACTTCACGTTCATTAGTTATCATGAAGTTTTGCTGTGTTAGTTTGAGTTGTAACTTAGCGTTTGATAGGGTTGTAAAACGTTAAAAAAGTAGTTATAAGAGTTTTGTTTGTATACAGTTTTTGCAAATACCAGTGCCAAAGGGTACCACAACATGGCCCTCCTCTCTCATGGAAATTTCCACTGCCGATCATGATCTTAGACTAGGCTATACAGTAATTTAAGAAGGCCTACCCTAGACTAATCCTGTTTGAATGAGGAATTATGACTATTTTTGATAAATATAGTTAGGCTATATGTGTATAAATTCATGGAAAACTTAATTACGTAGAACTTAGCCTTTACCCTCATTAAACTAACCTAATTTAGTGGCCTATTGTAACTTAGTCAAAAATCAGCCATGTAAACTTTGCATAGGCTATCCTTAACGATTTCTGAAGAAGCCTAGGCTAGACTATATCCTGTTAAATGCACCTTGCCCTAATTTTACCTCATTTTAGTTTAAGTTTTTCTCAGAAATCTTTCAGGTAACCTTACCCCTTGTCATATGTTGTGTAGAAACATTTATGTAGTACTGTGTGGAGTAGGGTATCAAGTGATTTACACCTTATTGTAAATTAATTGATTCCAGGGTTGCTCCACGTTTGATACTTATCCTATTATGAAGGAAAAGCAATTCCCATAATCTGTAGTTGATATATTTTTTTTGAAGTCTCAATATGAAGAATTATTTTTTGTTATAGTTTTAAACTGTGCACTTGTATTGATTTCTGGAAATAAAAATTAAATGAAATAAACATTTCCAGGGATCTAGTCCAGGGGATCTAGTCCAGAAATCTAGTCCAGGAGTTCTGAAGACTAGGTAAATTAATCAAGTCCAGGAGACTAGGCTTGGGAGAAATTTGGCATGATGTAATGAGTAATAAAGAAACAAGCTGAATACCAGGAATTTTCGTCAATACCCCTAAAATGTAGATCAGCACTTCAACTGCCTCCCAGTGGGAAGACATCACCTGGCCTCATCAGGAGTAAGACCCATACACACAAGGAATATCATGTAATAGCAGGTAGGACAGGCCTACCCTATTTCCCAGGCAGCGTAAACATCAGTCTTCATACCTAGCGTGTCAACAATGACACAGTACCATTCTCCGACCCGTGTCTCCAGGCAAGAAGACTGACAAATGTGTACATGCATAATAATGTTATTCTTATTCTCGTATCTTAATGTCGTGGTGAGGGAAAAACCGCCCGCGACATTGAAATGCCAGAAAGCCACTTAACAAGCACAAGCAACATAACAGCTGCAGTAAGGATGAAAAATAAGCCAGGCATCCTTACCAAAGTTGTCCTGGTTACTTTCTTGGGGATCATTCCAGAGAGAGTTGACCTGGGAGTCTTTGGAAGGTATGGGGTAAGAACGTACTGCCCAGAACCACTCAGGTGTTACAAATGCCAAAAATTTGGACACCACAAAAGCCAATGTCAGGCAAAGCAAGAGACCTGTGCAATATGCAGCAAAAAGCACCCTACTGAGGAGTGCATTGCAAAACGTAAAGCAGGGAAGCCGACAACACCAAAGTGCCCCAACTGGAGCAAGGCAGACTTTGCCATGGCCTGGGGATGCCCCAAAAGATTGGCAAGAGTCAAGGGCGCTCTACCCAAAGAGGCAAGAAAAGAAAGAAGCATGTCTAGAGGAAGAGCAGCCCCAAAACCTCAGCCCAGAAGAAGGTTTTACACCAGAGAAGAGCTGGAGGAATCCAGGAAGGAAACAGGACCCTGCAAAAGAGAAACAGATCCAGGTCTGCATCAAGAAGACCCACCCCCCTGCAAACGAGTTCTCAAGTACCTAAACCAATGCCAAGAACCATATTCATAAAAACAGACTTCTCCAACCGCATCATAGAGGGAGACATCAATGCAGAAACCGTTCAAGAGTTCATAGAAGTACTACTAAAGAGCTTCATTAGAGGAGCTTCCAAGTCCCCCTCCCCCTCTACCACTATGCAGGAGGCAGCAACCTAAGTTGCAGCAAACCCCGCTCCTCAAACCCCCTCACCTCTACCTTCCCCATCCACCCTCAACCCCACACCTCCCACATCCTCTTACTCAATAACCCTCACCCCTCTCAATTCATCCAACTCATCCTCATCCTCATCCTCATCCTCAGTCACTGAATACATGACAGGTGAAACTGGAAGAACTTGCGCATCAAGAGATCCAAGACAGTTCTCCTCAACATACCAATCATGTTGAAAATCGTCGACTGGAACGCTGGTGGAATAAGGACGAAGGCAGCTGCACTAATTGCAGTCTGCAAAACAGAAAATGTAGACATTATTCTACTTCAAGAAACCATGCTAACAACTGGGACAAAATTCAGAATAACTGGATATAATGTCTACACAACCCCATGCATAGGCACGGACAGAAAATTGGCAATTCTCATCAAGAATACAATCCCAACAGTGAGAACACACAACCCAATCCCCTGTGGCAACAATGTGGAGACCCTAGCAGTGAGAATCACACTGCTAAACCAGAGGATAGACATATACAATATATATATAGATAAATACATAGAGAAGAACCAGGAGAACTACAACTCACACAGCTCTTCGCACCAACAATTATATGTGGGGACTTTAACGCACATCACCCTCTGCTATCATCCCCATCAACCACAAACCAACCTGGAGAGCACATAGCATTCTCTCTAAATGAGTTTGAAGGAGTCTCACTACTCAACTCAGGGCAACCCACACACATAAGAGGAGGCAGATTAGATTTGACATTTGCCACAACAATAATCAGACACCTAACAAGGTGGCAAGTGCACCCGACACTGGTAAGCGATCACTTTGCCACAGTAACAGAGTTGGAGATGCAGCAACTACCTCCAATACCTCCACCTCCTCCAACATGGAACCAAGACTTAGCAGACTGGGTTGTATTTCGCCTAGCCCTCGAAGAGTGGGCAGCACAATATACACCTCCAGAAGATGTAGATCAGCTAGAAAAGATCTAGTTGAGGCTATACACAATGCAGCAAACAGGGCAATGCCCATGAGAGTAGGAAGAAGAGACCACACCTATAAAGACTCCTGGTACTACTGCCCAAAAGTAAGAAGACTGAAAACCCTACTGAACAGGGTAACAAAAAACTACAGGAAAAGAAGGACAACAGAAAACAGAGAACTGCTACAAGTAGTCAAAAATGATGTTCAACAGCAGCTACAAGAAATAAGAATTGAAAAGTGGATGGAATGGTGTACAAAACTATCACAGTACACATCTCTCTCAAAGCTATGGAAGTGGCTGAACAAAGTAGCTGGAAAGAAGAGAACACCTGTAGCAACTCACCCTCACCCACTAGAAGAAGCGGAAAGACTGGCAACATCCTTCGCCAACATGACTAGCTCAGGTAGTGTCTCCCCAGAAACAAGAAGAATTCAGGATCAGCCAGCACCGATCAGATGGGAGGGAATTGATGCGGCCTGCCTCAGACCAGATGATACAGACACCCCTTACAAACTAGAGGAACTGAAAGCATTTTTTAAAGTTGGCAGAGACACAGCGCCAGGAGCAGACAAGATAACATACACCATGATCAGCAAAATGGGTCCTGCAGGAGAAACAGCCTTTCTGAGAATCCTAAACAAGACACACATTGAGCATACAAGACCACAAACCTGGCAGCAGCAGAACACACAGCCAATCCCCAAACCTAAAGATCCTGAGAACCTAAAGCCGATTGTATTGGTGTCATGCATTGAAAACACCGGAGAAAAAATGGTACTAAATAGAATGAAGTACAAGATCGGTCCACTGCACAAGCAGCTATACGCATTTCAGGAAGGAGTCGGAACTACAGAGTGCATAACAGATGTTCTCAGCTACATAAATCAGAAGAAGGCTACAGTAGCCTTCATAGATTTTGAAAAGGCTTTTGAACTAGCCAGCCTAGCAGCAATACTGCAATCAGTAGTTAAGAAGGGAGTCCAAGGACACTTACTTGCCTGGACAAAAAACTACGTACTGGGAAGGCAGGCCAGAGTAAAATTCCAATGAGTGATGTCTACATTCCATGACTTGGAAAATGGCACTCCTCAGGGAGGAATTCTGAGTCCATTCCTATTCAACATACTAATGGAGAATATAGCCTACCTGCAGCTTCCAGAAGGCGTAGAAATCTTTATCTATGTCGATGATGTGTGTGTAGTAGCAAGAGGAGCTTTTAGAGTACCCAGAATGCAAAGGGCACTCAATGACGTCAACAATAAATCAAATGAGCTAGGTCTTAAAATAAATATAAATAAAACTAAGTCCATGACAATAAAAGCCCACAGACCGCTGCAACCACTGACAATAGGAGCTGAGCCCATAGAATGGGTAGACAGCTACATGTACTTGGGAGTTGTCATAGACCAGCAGCTAACTTTCAAGGAGGAAATCATGTACTTGAGAGAAAGAGCAAATGCAAGACTGGCCGCCATGAGATACATGTCATCCCTGAAGGAGGGAGCAAATGAACTCATACAAAGAAACTAAGTTGCCAAAACTAGAGGATAGGATTGCACAGCAAAATGCAAGCACAATGGCCAAGATGTTCCTCTCAGAAAGAGACTCCATTGAGGAAAAGAGCCAGAGAGGAACTTGCTAAACACCCAGAGATTCAAAGTCTGAGTTCTTATGGGAAGGACCAAAGTGATAACATCAAGAGTCTAGGCATGGTAGTGATACGGTTGCACATTGCAGCTAAGTCCAGACACAACACAGGGCACACAACATCTACCACCCCTGGAAGAAGGACACTGCAATATATAAATTCACAAGCCTGGCAAGAGCAAAAGAAGAATGCACAAGAGAAGAGCTAAGAGCTGCAGTCTATGAGGCAATCAGAAACACTGAGATCATAGGGGCACAAACATATTACACAGATGGCACTGTAGATCGTGAGAATCAAACTACAGGAGCTGCAGTATATTCAAGTAAGTTCACAGCCTGCTGGTCCAACCACGCCTCCACTATGCAGACAGAATTAACAGCAATAAGAGAGGCACCTACGGGCCAAACAAGGGAAAGGCCCGTGCCAACAAGAAGTGTTGGATTAATACAACAACAACAACAAGGTAACTAACGCTTATCCTATGACCTGTCTTTAGAGACTCCAATTTTAGAGAGTACAGTATTCTTTGAATGCTGCTCCTAAAGTCAAACTAGAATTAGAAGATAAGATAAACGAAAGTGGGTCGGGGTCCCGTGAGGAAAGCTTTCCTTTCAATGCATCAAACCTTAAAGATGCTCAGTGAAGATACAAGTTAACAACCTGACCAGCTTAATACATTTGGATTAACTGATTTAGCCGGTTGCACAAAAACAAATTGAATCCGGTTTATGTCTGAGATGGGTTGACCTCCAAATCTGAACTTTTTAAACCTTTTACTTATTTATTTTCTTTAGAGTTTTAGTTCTCAATATACTGGAATTTTTTTCAATCACTTCCAAGTGTTATGCATATTTCTCTTCCCTCATGATAAGCTAGTTCTCTCATATATATATATATATATATATATATATATATATATATATATATATATATATAGATAAATGCCACGAAGGAAAAATAAACGAAGGAGGTCTCGAAGATCTTTCGACTTTAAAAGTCCTTCACTGAGCAGATACTGACATAAGTACGAGAAAAGACAATACAAGAAGGTTTGTATAACTGACAGATAGGGATTATAAAGGGATTAGTACCTAGAATCCGACACACCTGGAAGATAGGAAACCTTCCCAAACAAGCATAAACAATGGGTGCAATTAAAGGTTTAAGACAATCATCTCAGATACAATTTCCAGACAATTAAAGGATTATAGGTGACAGCTATTCGGAACTTGGTAAACAAAACCATATTCACAAAACATGACAGACATATATTACAACAAATTTTTTTTTAATAACTCTAAGGCAACTGATTTTTATTTACGTCAGTAATTATATCTTTGAGGTCATTCTTAAACATGTTACAGATACAAGGGTCTAAATGAAAAGGCCACGACATACATTGAAATTACAATGAAAAGTAAGTTGTATTAAAGCAGATTCTAAAAGATTTCGTAATAAGACATCTCTTGACCATGTAATTACTGAACTATCAATCCAATTAATTCGGTGGTTGTTTTCACTTAAATGAATGAATAATGCTTTAGATTTTTGCCCAGTTTTTACAGAGTATTTATGCTGGCTTAGCCTTACTTCTAAGCCTTTGCTGGACTGTCCGAGATAGAATGATGGACAATCCATACATGGAATTTTCATATATTATGTTGTTGCTTTCTCTGGGGCCATTTTTTATTAACATTCTGTTTAGTGGGTTATTAAAGGAAAAAAAAAAAAACAAGGTTGACATTAAAAGCTTTTAACAATGGTTTAATGGTTTCAAATCCGTTAAAATAAGGCAAACTGAGAATGTTCTTAGAATTTTCTTTCTGTGTGTTATTTACAGTATGAAACTTTTTGTGGGCTTTATTATAACAAATGTCTAATATATGTGAAGGATAGCATAAATCTTTCCCTATTTTTCTTATGTATTCAATTTCTTGATCCAAATATTGTGGACTGACAATTCGCAATGCTTGTAAAAACATAGAGGAAAAAAATTGATATTTTTATATTAAGATGGTGGCCTGTGAAGAAATGAACATAAGTTAAGTTGTTAGTCGGTTTCCTATAAATTCTGAATTTACATTGAAATGGTTCTCTATGTATCAAAACGTCTAAGAAAGGTAGGCAATTGTCTTTTTCTAATTCTAGAGTAAGCTTGATCGATGGTACCTGGTTATTTAATTTAGAGAGTAAAAACTTTTATACTGTAAATAACACACAGAAAGAAAATTCTAAGAACATTCTCAGTTTGCCTTATTTTAACGGATTTGAAACCATTAAACCATTGTTAAAAGCTTTTAATGTCAACCTTTTTTTTTCCTATAATAACACACTAAAAAGAATGTTAACAAAAAATGGCCCCAGAGAAAGCAACAACATAATATATAAAATTCCATGTATGGATTGTCCCTCATTCTATCTCGGACAGTCCAGCAAAGGCTTAGAAGTAAGGCTAAGCCAGCATAAATACTCTGTAAAAACTGGGCAAAAATCTAATGCATTATTCATTCAAGTGAAAACAACCACCGAATTAATTGAATTGATAGTTCAGTAATTGCATGGTCAAGAGATGTCTTATCACAAAATCTTTTAGAATCTGCTTTAATACAACTTACTTTTCATTGTAATTTATATGTTAGTTGTGGCCTTTTTCATTTAGACCCTTGTATCTGAAACATGTTTAAGAATGACCTCAAAGATATAATTACTGACTTAAATAAAAATCAGTTGCCTTAGAGTTATTAAAAAAATTTTTGTTGTAATGTATGTCTGTCATGTTTTGTGATATAGTTTTGTTTACCAAGTTCCGAATAGCTCTCACCTATAATCCTTTAATTGTCTGGAAATTGTATCTGAGATGATTGTCTTAAAGTTTTAATTGCACCCATTGTTTATGCTTGTTTGGGAAGGTTTCTTATCTTCCAGGGGTGTCGGATTCTAGGTACTAATCCCTTTATAATCCCTATCTGTCAGTTATACGAACCTTCTTGTATTGTCTTTTCTCGTATTTAGTCAGTATCTGCTCAGTAAAGGACTTTTAAAGTCGAAAGATCTTGTAGACCTCCTTCGTTTATTTTTCCTTCGTGGCATTTATCTTTATTTATGGATTTATCACATTCCTAACTTCGTGATTCAGTTATATATATATATATATATATATATATATATATATATATATATATATATATATATATATATATATATATATATATATATATATATGTATATATATATATATAATAATATATATATGTATATATATATATATATATATATATATATATATATATCTATATATATATTTATATATGTTACCTACCCGCTGACACCTATCACCAGCGAAGGTATTTAATATTCGATATGCGTTAAACCTAAGCGTTAAGGTGAATTGGTTACACTCAATCTCTTCCCCCCCCCCTCTCTCTTTCTCTCTCACTGGCATAGCCTTCTCTCTCTTTCTCTCTCTCCATTCTATCAGGTCACCAAATTAGAGTCGGAGTTACAAAAAATATAACTTTTATTTAAAGTAAAGCATAAGTTGAATAATTCAAATTCTTACAGGATCAACAATGGAAAGATAATAATCCAAGTCTCACAGAAAAACCACTCAGATAACCCCTCAGTGTTTAAATGTCTCAATCAGTAATTAGTCACACCAATTATCTCTTCTCCAAAACATTATAGTTCCCTCCACACGGGGCCCTCTGTCCCTAGGACACGAGAACACACAATTGTAAAGACAAAGTCAAAAGACTAAATAAAATATGACATCTTTACAAGGTATCAAAACAAGCCATCCCTTTTGCTAGTGTATGACTACTCACACGTTGCTGTCTCCCTCGTTTCTGTCTAAACCAAGTCATTAAGAATAGACATAGTTCGTACACATACACACAAATTCACACTCATCGTCAATTCCTCGATAAACTGGTCATAGCCAGTTTTCAAAGGCCCCTTGAACAAGCCCTCGTGAACTCACATAACTCCAGAACGAACGTTGACCCACTTTAACAAACATCTTCATATCACACCATCCCAGAAATTATTTATCAGCTTTCTCAGGTCATCGCTTCGGACTCTTGTTTCTATGGGAAGTTAAAAACAATGAATCTGCGCATTCTAAAAAAGTCACAGCACATCATAATGGCATATTAAATATATTATTAATTATAGCCCTCTTTCATCTGACAGAGCTCGGCCACCTAAAATTGCTAGCCCCTGCCTAGCCATGGGTCGCACAAAACAGCTCATATATATAAAAAAC
The DNA here is from genome assembly GCF_015104395.2 of Macrobrachium nipponense. NCBI lineage: Eukaryota > Metazoa > Arthropoda > Malacostraca > Decapoda > Palaemonidae > Macrobrachium > Macrobrachium nipponense. Next base: position 2,142,142 of record NC_087222.1, on the reverse strand, counting down.
ATTGGCCGGCTCAGAAAAATATAAGTAACTGCCCGTCTCTGGCATTATAAAGTAATGTCTATCACGCTTCATCTCAAATAAGACTAGGCGTATAAATTTTCTCTCATTTTGGATTCTTGAATAATCTCTCTTTGTCTGCAACTGGCTGCACAGACTGTAGCACGCTGTAGGAAGATGGAATGCCTCCCTCCCTGTAGAAGACTTCTAACGGCTTCTGTAGATCCAAAAGCGCTGTAGAACTCTGTAGACTCGTAGAAACTCTCGTAATCACCCTTGAGAAAGGACAGCAACATCTCTGCATGGCTGGTGGACATTTTGCTAGCGTCAGGGAACGACGATTATGGTCTGTAAGTAGGTCAGTCAAGTCATCAGTCAATCAAAAAAGAATTAACCACAGGCATACTACTCCTATCAGATAATGACTTCCAAAAGTCAGAAATACTAACTGAACGTCTCCCAATCAACTCCATTTAATAAGACCACTAAATCATAAGTCATTATCACAACTCGCAAACTCTCCAAACTCATACATCAGCACACACAACTCAAAACTCACAGTAACTCCACGGACTTCAGCACTCACATTTCAAACTCGAAGGTTCTCACAAGTAAAAAAAAAAAAAAAAAAAAAAAAAAAAAAAAAAGGTAATGAGCCCAAGAAGAAAAAAAATCACGTAACAAGCCCAGACCCAAAAATCAAAGATCTTCTCTCAAGCTCTGATATTTCAGCAACTCACAAAATCAGTAAAAATTCCAATGTTTAATAGCAAAAACCCCATACTGCTCACATAATTAATTTCAATGAGACTTAATTTCAAATGCCCATTTATGTAAATCACAACCCCGATAAATTACATCTCCCGTCCAAAAAGATATGCTTTTTAAAGCTAAATCCCCAATTACATCTCTCGTAGGAAAAGGAAAAAAAAAGGAAAAAAAAAAAAGATAATGACAAGTAAACTTCCCCCATCACAAAGCACATAATATATGCATCATATACACAATTATCCCCGCGTTTTCCCCAACAAATGCAACATGTATAGTTACGGAATTTTTGCCATCGCAACTATTCATGCGACCGGACACGGCTAGAAAGCAATCTCTTACACGTGCACTTTCATGAAATGCTATGGTCAACATTTCCAGATATTGCAAAACTGAGCAATCACCACTAGAGGAAGAGTCAGCATACAGGACTCATCAGAGCGGTTTCAGCAAAAAAATCCACCTGCGGACACGTGTGCTCGAACAGCAGCATAAAAAATGTCTAGTCAGACTCGCAAGCTCAGAAACTCATGATTCTCAAAAAAAGGTTCTATACTGACACTAAGTAAGCACATTTCACGAAATTATCTTAAGGATATGAATAAGCTGCTCAAAGATTGTCTGGAAGACATATCTTTCACATGTTACTGCCCAATTATAAAAAAAAAAAAATGTCAGCTATTCGGGATAAAAAAACTACGATAAACTCATAATTCATCAATTATATGCCTCCAAAAATAATATCTCCATAGGACCACAATGCAGTAATGCCACTCGCCTCCAAATGGTCATGAAACCAAAAAGAACGAACCTCAGAACTCTTCTCTTGGCTCGAAAAAAACTCCAGGAATTCAACTCAAAAAAATCATAACCACAAAAAATGTCACCCCCAAAGATCAATGCCACCCACATATATATAAATATATAAATCACCATAATAATAACAAAACCACTCCAGTGATAAAAATATTTCCTTCATTTAATTAATAACCACACCACACCATATTCCCTCTTATTTCCCCAATAACCACATGTTAATAAAAACCACCACTCCAGGGATAAAAAATGTTCACCTCTGTTTCGGCAAATAAAAAATACTTACCTCGGTTTCACCAATAACTGCATGTGGAATAAAACAGGTCTCCAAGAAATAATAAATCTCCAAGCAGGATAATCAAAAATGAAATCCCATCTCCAAAAAAATGCACTCAAAGCATCTAGCTGACACACTCACAAATATTGCCCCATATATCTCCTCAAAAAGGTATCTCCATTTGCAACAAAGATGGCTGCAAAATAATTGAACTAAACATAGCTTACACCACCATAGGCAAATATAAAATGGCCAAAAATATATCTCCAATATATTATATTTCAAATATATCTCCAAAATAATATACCTCCAATTCTCCAGAGAAAAACTCAATGTCATAGTCAAAACTATAAAATCTCTCCTTAGCGTAACTGCTAAAAAGGGCAAAACTCGGCATATAAAAATTGTCCAGGAAATTCTAGAAAAGATCACCAATGTGCCACAACTCATTATAACAGCACTCCAAATTTAAAGTGTCTAAGCAAAGACTTCTCCATATGCACTACGACATAGGCCACTAGAAAACTTAACCAAGTTTCCTATCTCTGGTAAAGTTGTCACAAATATAACAAAGGTATTGTGCCAGAAACTCACAATTTCTGGAACACAAATATCCAGAGAAAAAAAATGTAGTGCCATTACATATGCATTAAAAAATGCAAAAATTCTCCCATATAATATCTCTCTGCAGCATCAACCAGCTGAAAACACAAACACATTCCCAAACAATGACTCTAAGTCACGAACTAAGATATTAAAAAATTCACACAAACACGAGAGAAAAAATAAATTCAAATTCACCCATGATATAAAAACTTGTGTCAGCAATGGGTAACTTCCAAAAAGGGAAAAAGAAAAATCAACAGTTCTGTTAAACAAAATCTGCTGAACTCATAAAAAAGAAAAACAACAAAAATGTGTCGTTAGCTCCTCCCAAATTAAAAAAAAACAACACCACCCTTGACAGTATTGCAACACCCACGTATTAGTATATAAAAAAAACACCAGTATCAGAAGTATCATTATCAGCAGTATCACCAAAATTGCTATCATCAAAATCACCAGTATTAGTATAACAAACATCACCAATGTTAATGCTTGCACATTCACAAAAAATTCAGCACAGTATTCACAAAACGTTCAGAAAAAATTCAGCACAATTCACCAAAATTCAGCCAGATTTATCAAGATTCAGCCATATTCATCACCCATGAACAACTGACATATTCACAGAAACTCAATAAATAATTAACCACAAAACTTCTCCAATAATTCATTGTAATAATTCTCCATAATATAATTATCTGTAATAATTATAAAATAATCTCCCATGAAATATCTCAAACCTCTCATAAAATATGTCTCAAGTAATGATAATTCTACTTCAATAACCCTTCCGTAAAATATCTCAAGTAATAATGATAATAAGAATTCCCCAAAACTCAACACCATTTCCCCAGTATACACCACCTGACAACACCAGTCAGCAATCATCATCAGTCAGCACCACGGGCATCACTAACTGACAACATCAGTCATCACCACCCATCAGTCAGCACCACTTAGCACGTCTTTTAAAGCAATCTCTCCAACACAATAGAAAAAATAAAAATCTCTGTGTCCCCATTATAACTAAGCCTTCCAAAGCATGAGGAAAATTTACACCACATCCAATGCATTTCATTTCCTTTTCTCTTTATTCAAGAGAAAGAAAATCTTAAAAAAAAAAAAAACCCTACGGGCATCTCACATCATCAACCAATTGTTATCAGCTGATGTCCTGGCATTGGAAATTCATCATCAAGGGCAAATTCATCCCCCAACACCCTGACACGAAGAAAAAAAAAGAAAAAGGAGTTCACCCCCCCACTGAAAAAAAGTTTCACCCTCCACTGAGCATTAGAACACCCCCCCTGGTCAGTGTTTGAGTACCCTGCAAGGCAGGCCACTAGTACCCTCCCTTTGGTCGGCAGACAATACGCAGAGCGCACAAGAACGAGTGGGCGCTCTCTGTCTCCAAGCAAAATATGGAATTCAAGCACAGTTTCGCATGCATGAAAACTACTCATACCTACATATACACTAAACAAAGACAAATGTGTCTCTTCCAAACATGCGCCAATAAAGAAAACACGTCACTTTCTGCTACTATGGGGAAAAAATGTGATATCCTAAACCAGTCCCATAACACAAAATGATTCCAAAAAACCCTCAGGACTAAAAAAAAGGCTCTTTAACACTCACCCCTTCATAATGAGGAAAAAAACCCCGGAATTTGCGCAAAACACGCTAATACACACACACACGGGCGTCTCGTGAATCACACTCACAAACGTCTCAGTTCCAACTGAACTTCCCAGCCCCTTGAGGTAGCTCGCTCTGGGCAAAATTGATGACACCAATAAAAATCCTTCCCTTCCCCTTACCACAGTTAATGGACAGATATTTCTCATTCCTCTCACTTAGCAACTGAAATCTAACAATTTAACAATTTTCCACAATCTCACAAAAAGCTTTGTCGTTCGAGACCACCGCTAACTATTGTCTGTGACATGATCATAACCCCTGTCTAACTGGTCACTAGTCTATTCGTTAGCGTACCAACAGCTTATAAAATATATAAAAAGCCTCTTAAACCGCCTGCCACCAAAACTGTTACCTACCCTCTGACACCTATTACCAGCGAAGGTATTTAATATTCGGTATGCGTTAAACCTAAGCGTTAAGGCGAATTGGTTACACTCAATCTCTCCCAGCCCCCCCCCTCTCTCTAAACCCCACCTCTCTCTCTCCCTCTCTCTCTCTCTCTCTCTCTCTCACTGGCATAGCCTTCTCTCTCTCTCTCTCTCTCCATTCTATCAGGTCACGAAATTAGAGTCGGAGTTACAAAAAATATAACATTTATTTAAAGTAAAGCATCAGTTGAATAATTCTAATTCTTACAGAATCAACAATGGAAAGATAATAATCCAAGTGTCACAGACAAACCACTCAGATAACCCCTCAGTGTTTAAATGTCTCAATCAGTAATTAGTCACACCAATTATCTCTTCTCCAAAACATTATAGTTCCCTCCACATGGGACCCTCTGTCCCTAGGACACTCAGTCTCCTCACTAGAACCGCCTGTTTAAAAGACACGAGAACACACAATTGTAAAGACAAAGTCAAAAGACTAAATGAAATATGACATCTTTACAAGGTATCAAAACAAGCCATCCCTTTTGCTAAAGTATGACTACTCACCCATTGCAGCCTGGAACTTTAACACTGAAATAAAGTATACTTTCGCAGAGCTATCCCAGCTTTCTGCCTTTTCTACCGTAGCTGCCTACCTCGTTTCTGCCTAAACCAAGTCATTAAGAATAGACATAGTTCGTACATGTATACACAAATTCACACTCATCATCTACGCCTCGATAAACTGGTCATAGCCAGTTTTCAAAGGCACCTTGAACAAGCCCTCGTGAACTCACATAACTCCAGAACGAACGTTGACCCGCTTAAACAAACATCTTCATATCACACCATCCCAGAAATTATTTATCAGCTTTCTCAGGTCATCGCTTCGGACTCTTGTTTCTATGGGAAGTTAAAAGCAATGAATCTGCGCATTCTAAAAAAGTCACAGCACATCATAATGGCATATTAAATATATTATTAATTATAGCCCTCTTTCATCCAACATATATATATATAATATATAGATATATATAGATATATAATATATTATTATATATATAATATATATATATATATGAGAGAACTAGCTTATCATGAGGGAAGAGAAATATACATAACACTTGGAAGTGATTGAAAATAATTCCAGTGAAATCTTCTCGCTTTGTAATTATTCACTCAGCTTCACTGAGGAAAGCAAGTAGTTGAATAAACAAAATACAAAGTGTATAGCTACAATCAAATCATAACAAACATGTTATGGAGGAGTGATACTGGTAGTTGCATTTGACAACATTTTCAAGGGTCGGTTGTAAGAGAGAGACAGAAAGGGAGGCTGTTTGTTTTGGCTGTTGGCTCATTAGGTTGTTTGTCTTTTGTGTGAATGGATAGTTAATGAGCGAATTGCTCGTTTGGCAAGCGGTTGTTGTGTGTGTCGGTTTGGTCGCGGGTTCAGTGTGCATTTGACAGTCAGTCAAGCAAGGCATTTTTTTGTCGAGTCAGTCTTGGGTCAGTGTCTGTACTGGACAGTATAGTCGGCAGCAGTCTTGGAAGTTAGCATTGGATGGTCAGTTATATTGTTTTTTTTCTGAAGTTGTTTGGATTTGCTGGTGATATTGTATGTTAGCAGTTTGTTGTGCCTGTATTGTTGAAGTTTATTGTGTTTGTGCATTGGAAGGTTGTTGAGCATGTGAGTTTCTGTTGTGTTGTATGTGAGTTGTTGTAGTTGTGGATTGTTAGGGGTGGTTGTTGGTGAGTTGTTGTGATTTCTTGATGTTGTTTGTGGGTAGTTATATTTGGACTTGTAGTGTTGTTGTTTTGATGTTGTTGGTGTTTGTCTGTGCAGTGATTTGTTGTGTTGTTGAGTTATTGCATGGTCGTAGTACTCGGTTGTTTGCTTTGTGTTGTGATTCTCTGCAGTTCTTCTGTCTCAACGACTGTACCCAGTGGACAACAGAACAGCGTCTAGCCATGAGTGTCTCGAGTCTGAGGTGAGTAGTACCTGTGGTTGTGTTTGTATGTCTTGTATATAGGTAAGTTTATTGTCCTGTTGGGTAAAAGTAACGTGAAGGGGAAAGTGCGCCTAGGTGAACATTGATAGCAGGTAAGATTAACGTAACTGTGGAGAGATTTGCTCAATTTTGTGTTGGCTTTGATTCTGCCACAATGAGAGCATCAGGCTCAATATACTACAATCATGGAGCATATCCTACATTCATGAGGTAGAGTTTGCAGTATCGAAACATGTGTGTGAGACTCGATACTTATACAATAACAGGTGACGCAAATTTTAAGCATGATGCAATACTGTGCAATTTCTCTGAAATGAATGTGTCTGCCGATGACGTTATAATGTTTCATGATAGTTACCAACAAGACTTTACTGTTTTGAAGTCCGTTTTCTTTGTTAAGAAGTTGTACAGAAAATGGCACGTTTATTTTTCATGATAAATCCTTATAAGAAATATTGACATTATTTCTTTTGACACAATTATAATGTTTTTTTGCACTGGAGACTTCCATATCAACTTGCGAACATTTTTTCTATTGAAAATACAAACTGAATATTTTGTATGCTTTTGATTTGAAAGCAGTCTATTACAAAAATCGTCTACGGATAAAGAAATTACAATATATTAAGTATTTTTTTTTTCATACAAGATCAAGTGGCATTTGTTACCAGCTTTAACGATTTTTGTATTATGTCTCAAATTTTTAAAGTTATGTATTTAATAAAGCATAGTTTTTCTTGTACCTAGTATATAAACTAAATAGATAATATTGGTGTCCATTTATGTCTTAAGTGCTAATTTCTAATAAATGTAAACAATTTTGTAGAGTACAGTATTCATTGGAATGCTGCTCTAAATGACTGGCAAACGTGATAGTAATGGTTCTGAGAACAGTACACGGATACCAACGCTGTCTGTTATTATCTTAGTGAAAGTGTATTGTTCGTAACTAGCCTCCCTCCCTCCTTTCTCTTTTTTGTAACTTTCAACTTAAAGTGGGCTCAGGATAGGTTGTCAAACTGTCATATGCTGGACGGACAAAGATGCAGGTGAATGATTAGCCTTTCTATAATAATAAAATAGTAATAATAATAATAGCAATAAATAACAATTAATTACAGTTTCAGGTTCTAAAATTTCATTCTTCTTCTCGAACTTGAACTTTGTCTGGTGCCCTAGGGCTTAAAGGGTTGGACAACCCAACCAGGTGCACTGGCTGTCTTCACTCCACCCCCCCCCCTCCTCTTTTGACTTGGAAGCACCCCTAAGGATGTCTGAAATGGAAATGCAACAACAATAGGAACTGGAAGAGACTAACAATATGGAAGCCATATCTGCAGGGGAACAAAGGAAGAAAAGAACAAAGGAGGACGATGATGATGCCCAGAAATGGACTATGGTTAATCCAAAAAGGACCAGGAAACCAGGCCGGAAACGGAAAAAAGGACGAGCTTCAAGGACAACGCAGCAGAACAAAACTGCACCACGGGAAACCAATTCAAAGAAAAGATCACACACTGCAGAGTCATGGCCAGCAACTCCACTGAAGGCTTCAGGGCTATAGCAGCCTTCCAAAATGAATTCAAGAACCTGCAACTCCAGGCAAAACCTAACAGGCAGGGACAATGGATGATCTCATCCAGAGATTCAAGGACGATAAGCACCATGAGGACCACCACAGCCATCACCATCAAGGAACTCAGGAAGAAAAGATCAAGAAGGCAGTAGTGGTAGGTTACCCACTTGAAATGCCAGAAAGCCACTTAACAAGTGCAAGCAACATAACAGCTGCAGTAAGGATGAAAAATAAGCAAGGCATCCTTACCAAAGCTGTCCTGGTTACTTTCGTAGGGATCATTCCAGAGAGAGTTGACCTGGGAATCTTTGGAAGATATGGGGTAAAAACGTACTACCCAGAACCACTCAGGTGTTACAAATGCCAAAAATTTGGACACCACAAAAGCCAATGTCAGGCAAAGCAAGAGACCTGTGCAATATGCAGCAAAAAGCACCCTACTGAGGAGTGCATTGCAAAACGTAAAGCAGGGAAGCCGACAACACCAAAGTGCCCCAACTGGAGCAAGGTACACATTGCCATGGCCTGGGGATGCCCCAAAAGATTGGCAAGAGGCAAGAAAAGAAAGAAGCATGTCTAGAGGAAGAGCAGCCCCAAAACCTCAGCCCAGAAGAAGGTTTTACACCAGGGAAGAGCTGGAGGAATCCAGGAAGGAAACAGGACCCTGCAAAAAGAGAAACAGTTCCAGGTCTGCAACGAGAAGGCCCACCCCCTGCAAACGAGTTCTCAAGTACCTAAACCAATGCCAAGAACCATATTCATAAAAACAGACTTCTCCAACCGCATCATAGAGGGAGACATCAATGCAGAAACCATTCAAGAGTTCATAGACGTACTACTAAAGAGCTTCATTAGAGGAGCTTCCAAGTCCCCCTCCCCCTCTACCACTATGCAGGAGGCAGCAACCTAAGTTGCAGCAAACCCCGCCGCTCCTCAAACCCCCTCACCTCTACCTTCCACATCCTCCCTCAACCCCACACCTCCCACATCCTCTTACTCAATAACCCCCACCCCTCCAATTCATCCAACTCATCCCCATCCTCATCATCAGTCACTGAATACATGACAGGTGAAACTGGAAGAACTTGCGCACCAAGAGACCCAAGACAGTTCTTGTCAACATACCAATCATGCTGAAAATCATCAACTGGAACGCTGGTGGAATAAGGACGAAGGCAACTACACTAATTGCAGTCTGCAAAACGTGTGTGTGGGACTCGATACTAATACAATAATAACTGGTGACGCAAATTTTAAGCATGATGCAATACTGTGCAATATCTCTGGAATGAACGCGTCTGCCGATGATGACGTTATATACGTGTCCTGATAGTTACCCACAAGACTTTACTGTTTTGAAGTCCGTTTTCTTTGTTAAGAAGTTTTACAGAAAATGGCAAGTTTATTTCTCATGATAAATCCTTATAAGAAATATTGACATTATTTCTTTTGACAATTATAATGTTTTTTTTTGCGCTTGAGACTTTCCTCTCCCTTGCCAACATCTTCTTTCTATTGAAAATACCAACTGAAAATTTTGTATGCCTTTGACTGGAAGGAAGTCTATTACGAAAATCGTCTACGGGGTGGGGGGGGGGGGGGGAAACTACGATATATTAAGTATCTTTTTTTTATATAAAAGATCAAGTGGCATTTGTTACCAACTTTAATGATTTTTGTATCATGTCTCAGATTTTTAAAGTAATGTATATAATAAAGCATAGTTTTTCTCTTACCTAGCATATAAACTAAATAGATGAGATTGGTGTCCATTTATATCTGTAATGCTGGTAAAAATATAATAATACACAATTCCAATTTTGAGGAGTCCAGCATTCGTCTGAGTGCTGCTCTATATGACTGGCAGCGGGGTTGCCGAAATGCAGAGTTTTCCGGGTTTGTGAGGTTTATAAAAACTCACGGAGCGTGATATCGCATTTCAGTGCAGACGAAGATTCGTCTTCTTCGGATATGCAGAAAAAATTAGCCACTTTCAAATTACTTACATTTTCTTAAAATTACTTGCAAATTTCTTACATTATTAAATTACAATATTATTGTAAGCTTGCCTGTTGAAAATATATGTCAAACTGGCTACGTTTTTAGCTGAGCACAATATTGCTCTCAATGCTTGCGAACATTTGATTGGGGGTAATTAAAGATATATTCCCAGACTCTTCAACAGCCCAGAAAATGTCTTAAAAAGATCGAAGGCCACACGCGTAATTAAGAATATTGGAAAGATATCACAGGAAGTGATTTTAACAGCTTTAAAGTCCAATAGATTTTCTATTATGATCGATGAGAAAACAGATATCAGCACAGAAAAGACTTGTGCAGTAATAGTTCAATATTTCGACAAGATCAAAGGATCCACAACTACTTGAGCTACTAAACATATAACGCAGGCAACAGTGAAGATGAGGTATCAATGGGGCAACATATGTATAATATTTTAGTTACCTTTTTTAATGAACACCAAATCCCCTGCTGAAAATTTAGTAGGATTTGCAGCAGATGGTGCGAGCAATATGATGGGGGTTAATAATAATAATAATAAAAAAAAAAATCAGTCGCTAGCAGACTTAGAAATGCTTCACTGTAGTAAGATGTATTTGTCATTCAGCTGTTGCTCGAGTGTTAGAGCAGTGGAATGCCCTCTCTCTTTACTTTAGGCAAAAGCAACTGGAAGATAGGCTATCAACATCGAAGCTGATCTCCGACAGCCTTCAAGATCCTGCTGTCCATTTATATTATTTATTTCTAAATAATTTCCTGCTAAAATAACAATTCTTAATCTAACATTCCCAAAAAAAGGACCCTCTATGACAGATGTAAAGTCCTCTAACTTGATATCTTGAGATACTATTACAACCTTGACAGACTCAAATAGACCCATCAAATGAGCAGCATTTCGTCTCGTTAAATCAAGTTTACTTTGGTGCAAGTGCTACGTGTGAATTCAAAAAACCTCACGTCAGGAACAACAGAAAATTAATAGATGATGTCCGTATACACTGCAGACAATTCATGATAACAGCAGCCGTCCAGATAAGAATGAGGTTACCTTTTGACTCGCACTTACTTAGACTTTGCAGTGCATTGTCAGTATCCAACTGCATTAGTAAGGACGTTTTGATGAAGACTCCATCGTTATCAACATTAGCTTCAGAAATACTTAGGGGATCTGCAGAAGTTAGATGATGAATGGCGCAACATTCCTAACATCTCTTTCCCCACTGATATAAGACAAACAAATAATCCACAAGATTTTTTCCGTTACTTGTCTCATCTACGAGATGCTGATGATGAGATGATATTTAAAGTTCTTCCAGATTTTATTTTCAACATCCCGGCACTACCGACTTCCAACGCTGATGCAGAGAAGATTTCTCTCTAAAATGAACCTGAATAAAACTAAGCTGCTGACTTCCACTCAGGCAGCGTTGGTGCTCGTATCCGAACAGGTAAAAAGCTGAGGAGGATCCGCAAATTTTGATCCTAATCATGTTATGATTAAAGCAATTCAAAGATCCCAAAATTTACCAGATGAGGATGACCAAGAAGTGTAATTGCATTGTGTATGTCTTCTTTATTTCTTCGACAGTGCAATAACCCACTAAGTAATGTCGAATGTTTAATGACTGTGCAGTGCAATAGCATACTGTATTGTTACTTTGCAAATAGTACTTATATGCTATAAATAAATTGAGAATCCTGTAATTGTTTTGCTTTATTTCTTAGGTTTGTTTATATATGTATATATGTATATAAATGTGAAGTTCTTAATTACTTTTTTCATTACATATAAACGAATTAAAAAATAAATATTTTGTACTCCTACAAATTTGTATGACGAAGTTAATAAATGTCATATATAAAAAAAATAATCAGGTGTGCAGGCATCATGAATAACAACCAAGAAACTCACCAGAAAGGTCGCAATGGAAAATACATGACAAACTTTTGTTGGTGGGATTCTTTGGTTACTATTCACAGATATTTGAAATGGAGCTGTGTTAAAAATAGCAAAGAAATATTTCGGTTATCCCTCTTGTTTAGAAAACAACTGCTTGATTGTGTCCTTTCACTATTTAAGAAAACGTGCAGAATGCCTCACGCAGAATGAACGGCAACACTGACTGGCAGTCGTATGAGTAATGGTACTGACAACAGTTTTTGGATACCAACGCTGTCTGTCATTATATTAGTGAAAGTGTGCTGTGCGTGACTAGCCTCCCTCCCTCCTTTCTCTTTTTTGTAACTTTCCACTTACAGTGGGCTCAGGATAGGTTGTCAAACTGTCATATGCTGGACGAACACAGATGGAGGTGAATGATTAGGCCTTCTATATTTTTTTTCATTGCTATGATCTAATAGAAGCAAGTCCTGCCTCTTCTCTAGCCATGGGTGAGAGGTATGGGCAATAAAACTAACCTATTACATACCCTAACTTTATTGTCTGACACAATATTCTTCCAAGCGTTTCTCGGAGTAATGTTGCTTTCACACCCATTACTTCTTATGGCCCATCCCATAAATCTGACAGTCGAGGACATTTTTGTTCCCATGATCAAAGGCATGTGACTGCTTTCTCTGATCATTGCACGGCCAGGAAAAAGTCCTTGGCGGGGAAACCTCCAGTCGGCTAGAAGGTCTACTCAGATCCTCCCACCGAGCGGTGAGTCTTCTTATGTAAAGACTGATGGTTTGTATTAATGTAAGAAACACATGAAAAATTTTGAAAGTAATTTGTATTTTTCCTAACTTAAACCTCAGGTAATTACATCAACTGCCCACCTCTAGCCACGTACCCCTCATTCTGCTTACCTGGGCGATAAGGCAAGTAGTTACGCAACTCAGCAAAGGGAGGTGATTGAGGGTACCCCACTGGTAGTGCAACTACCAAACTAGCCTGTTGTGTAGAATAGCCTGCTCCAGCTTGCAATGAAGGCAATTCCTATGTAAAGACCTCAGGTTTATATGTTAGGAAAAATACAAAATACTTCTAAAATTTGTCAGATTAAGCCAATTTGACCTTCCTGTTGGTTTGACAAGGTCCATGCCATACCTGATTGTACCCCCTTCTATACCAAGCCAGGAATATCAGACCCTAATGGTACAGTCACATTACAAATTATTGCATCAGTTCCCATAATGTTTCAGACATACAGCATTTGGCAATAATCAGCAAGTGGTATCTGGCAACTCAGCACAGGCGAAACATGTGCCAAGTTGACAGACTGATATCGTCTCACTTGGTCGGTTGAGGGTTGCCCTAGAACCAGCACAAGGCTTGCCTAATCTTAAACCAATGAATGAATCACTTCCTAATGAGTGTTGTTAGGAAAGTGTAAATTAGTTTCTTTATTTGCATTATGTAAATTTAGATCAGCCTTGTTTGAAATTTCTAGGTTTAATAACTACTTTTAAGAGTCATTTTGTGGCAGGATTGCCTTTGTTCTGTCTGAGTATTTGTTTACATTATTTTTGAAGTTAAGTGTCCGTTGACTTGTCATTTCAAGTGCTTAACGTAACATTACTTAGTGTGGTTAGGCGCCTCCTCCCTGTTTGTTTATATTAACGAACTATCATTTTAACGATAGTTTTTCTGTTTTCACGAGTATTGATGAATGCCTTTTTGGTGCTCTTCCTGAGTCAGTACAGGCTAGAGCACTCCCCCGGCATTATCTCTTGAACAGCTAACTGATTCTTGTATTTTTGGATGATGATTATTTGGCAGTATTTTTGGATTACGCTTTGGATCCTCGCTTTGGTCTGTTGTCTGCAGGTTCTCTTGTCACCTGTGACTTTAGTGTCTCCTTCTTCGATCACAGTTTGGGTGCTTCATACAAGACTCGCAAGTCCTCCTGTCACCTGTCAGCCTTGCCTGCCTATCCCTGTTTAGGAGGAATTCCCACGGAATTTAGTGCTGTTGCTCTCTTCCAGCACTGACATGAATTTACATGCCACTTCTGCATCTCCATTCAGCTGCTGTGGATTTGGGAACTTATTAGCTCATGAGATGGCCTGTAGCTGGTGCCAGATAAGACTAAATATCACTGATTTTCGTTCAAGATCGCCTTACCTCTATGTTGATGCTCTGGCGTTCTTGACCTGCCCTAATAACTGAATTGGCGATTTGATCATGGCCTTGGAATTGTTTCTCCACCAATGCCCCATTGATGTGAGAAAAACTATGTAGTGGTTGAATTACCTAAGTGCCTAAAAAAGTCAATTTTTCTCCCAGTCACATTAAACATTCAGAAGATTTTTGTCACAAATTCAGAGAAGCACATATACCACTTCACAACATAAATCTTTTAAGCCTTGGCGAAGATTCCGTGTTCACAAAACAGGACGTTCTTCAGTTTTTGAGGGAAAAATTATCCCCCTATTCAGATCATTTCCCATTGGCGCTTGACAAAATAATAAAGTTAGTTGAATTATGTGCATCTAATAACGTATTTTCATTTGGGGAATCATTCTATAAGCAAAAATTCTGGTGTAGTATGGGTAGTCCTGGAACTACAGTAATAAATTCAATAAAACCCAAAAACATGCTGTGGTTGAGATATGTAGATGATATTCTAACATTTTGGGATAATAGGTGGGGCAATATTAATGAATTCCTTTCAAAATTAAATGCATTAGTGCCCAGCATCAAATTTAAAGTTGAATGGGAAACAAACAACAAAATTTGATTTTTTAATAATCAGAGACATGACAGAATACAAATTTACCATATACAGAAAACCAATGTTCTCACTTTCATACATTCACTACTTTAGCTATCACAACATTGCTATCCAGATAGGTGTAGCCAGCAACCTGTTCTTAAGAGCCTTACTAATTTGTTCCCCAGATTTCCTGGGAAAAGAATTTGAACTAATTCTAAAGCAACTTTTGTCTTTAAAGTATCCTGACCATATAATTGAGAAAGCAATTCACAGAGCAAACATAATTTTCTATCGACCCCCTCAAGACAAGACCAGAGATACACCCAACAATAAAATAAAAATTCCATGCCTGGACACAATTAAGATGGTGACTCAGACCGGCGGAAAATCTAACCCTTTTGCATTTACTTACCCAAACACCTTAGCCAAATCCCTGATAAACGTCCAACAAAAGACATCCCCCAAGGACACAGGGGTTTACAAAATCCCATGCCAGGATTGTGACCAATCTTACATCAGATTTACAGGAAAATCACTTCCCAAGAAATTAATACAACACAAACTGTCAGTTAGGTATGGACAACAGAACTCAGCTAATTTTAACCATATAAATGAACATAACCATAGAATAAACTGGAATTTGTCACATATAATTTATAGCAGCAACTGCCGGTACAAGAGTCAAATGATGGAATCGGCCTTAATAAAAAAGAGGCAGGTAATGAACATCTCAAAAGGAGCATGGGATTCAGATGTGATCAACAAAATTTTCATTCAACCAACGCTTAAGAAGATTAAAGGAAGATTATCAGCGGGGGTGACCTAAATTGGCTTACCTGTGGATGGACCTCTTGGTATAAATACCACCTTTTCTGTAAACTTTTCTCATTCATCTACCTGAAGAGGGAGACAGCAGTTACTGAAATATAGTATTTTTCTCTCTATATTTTGGTTATATATATTATTATATATATATATATATATATATATATATATATATTGTTACGATGTCCACATCCTGAACTACCGCAAGCACATATTTAAAAACAGGTTTAATTATGAGGAGGAGAATTACACACAAAACAACTCTTCAAAGCACTTTTATTATGCTTAAATAACAAACACTTGCAGATACGACCGGTATCTAAGAGCTCAGATAATATTCATGGAAAAATAATTAATAAATATAATAAAACAAAACTTAGCTGACGTTCAAACAAGCAGTTCTAGAGGTCTCCGAGTGAATAGGGAGTATTTGAAAACCATTTCTTGAGCGAGAGGTTCTTCTTCAGCCACCGATACGAAGATACGCCTGGAAATCACAATCCAGGAATGAAGCCCCAATTCTGATATTCCCACATCTAAACAGGCCACACCAACGTAACTCGAGAGGGCCAACGCTGCTTCTCATACAGCCACAACCATCAGATGGGAACGGAATTATTTGCTCCAACTCAACGGCGAAACACCGGATCCAACAATGTATCTTCTAAACGTATCAGTGACCTTCCTTGAAGACAGACACCTTCTCACTGCCGACCATAACTCTCGTTGCTGTGACGTGACCCCCGAAACCTTCGTTCCTGATCGATAAATGGGGAACAAGTAGTTAACTGGCATTTGGACAATTGTCTAAATCTTTTTCCCGAACTATTCAAAACAGAATTACTTATTTATATTACACCTCCCCCCTAAAAAAGGAAAAAATATATATGTAATATATATTTTGCATCCAACAAATATTAGGTCAAAAAATATAGCAAGTCACATTCTTGACAATGCATCCGGAATGACGTTCTCCTTTCCTTTGATATGTAGGATATTCAAATCGTAGGGTTGTAAAAATAGACTCCATCTTGTTAATCTCTGATTATTGTTCCTGAAACGATTCAAATATTTTAATGGGTTATGGTCTGTATATACGGTTAATGAAGAGGTGGTACTGGTATATACCTCAAAATGTTGTAAAGCCAAAATTTTAAACCCCAAAGTTTCTTTCTCAATGGTGGAGTATTTCTTCTGAGAATCATTCAGTTTCTTAGAGTAAAAGGCAATAGGATGCTCTACCCCAGTGTCGTCTTCCTGCAGTAATACTGCACCAATACCAATGTCACTGGCGTCCACTGCTAGCTTGAAAGGAATAGAAAAATCTGGTGCTTTCAGAATAGGGGAAGTAGTCAAAATAGATTTTACTTTATCAAAAGCTTCCTGACACTGGTTATCCCATTTAAAACCTAACCCTTTTCCTCAACAAATTTGTTAGTGGTGCAACTATATCTGCAAAATTAGCCACAAACTTTCTATAATATCCGGCAAGACCCAGATATCTCATTACTCCCTTTTTATCTTTAGGAACTGGAAAGTCTAAAATTGCTTTAATATTTGAATCTTTTGGTGCTACTTTGCCATGACCCACTTCGTGACCCAAATAAACTACCTTGGCTTTCCCAAATTCGCATTTATTTAGGTTCACTACCAAACCTGCTTCTCTGAGTTTCTGTAAAAATGCAGCAATTTTCTTGACATGCTCTTCCCACGTATCACTAACAATTACCACATCATCTATATACGTAGTGCACCCTTCAAGGTCTTTGGTAATCATATTCATGAGTCTCTGAAAAGTACTACCCGAATTTTTCATTCCAAATGGCATGACATTGCAGGAATATAAACCAGTGGGTGTAACAAAAGCAGATATCTCTTTGGCTCTGTCTGTCAAACCTACCTGCCAATAACCCTTCAACATGTCAAACTTGCTGATAAATCTGGCCTTTCCAATGCGATCAATACAGTCATCCACCCTAGGAATTGGGAATGAATCTGTCCTGGTGACTGCATTTACCTTCCTGTAATCAAAACATAAACGGTATTGACCATCATTTTTTTGACAAGTACTACAGGGGAACTCCACTGGCTGCTACTATGTTCAATCAATTTATGATCGAGCATATATTTTACTTCCCGTTCAACAATCTCTGCCTTTTGTGGATTCAAGCGATATGGGTGCTGTTTAATAGGATTTGAATTGCCAACATCAACATCATGTTGTAATGAGCAGGTCCTGCCCGGAACATCTGAAAATACATCTTTATAAATCGTAGATAAATCACTCAACTCCTGACCTCTACTTTCCTCAAGATGAACCAATTTATTCTTCAAATTCCTTAAAGCATCTGAATTTGAAATAGGCCAGTCTTCAACCTCAGTCTCAAGTTTAAGTTTCTCTGATTACTATTATTATTTAACTTTTATATTCACAAGACTGGCTTTGGCGTCCTTGAAAAATATGGCTTTAACATATTAACATGGCATAACCTCTTTTTCCTTCTCCTATCTGGAGTAAGAACAACATAATCCGTATTTCCTACCTTTTTTTCTATTATGTAAGGCCCAGAAAACTTAGCATGTAATGGCTGACCTGCTACTGGAAGGAATACCAATACCTCATCACCTGGTTTGTAGTCAACTTTTTTGGCTCCTAAATCATAGTATTTTTTCATCTTCTGCTGTGCTTCCATTAAGTTATCTCTTGCTATGTCCCACGTTTTCCTGATTCTTTCCCTGGAATCTGAAACATAGTCCAACAAATTAGAATCTTCAACATTATTAATCCACTGATCTTTAATCAATTTTAAAGGTCCTCTAACCTGATGACAAAATACTAACTCGAAAGGGGAAAACCCTAACGACTCATTAGGGATTTCTCTGGAGGCAAACAGAAGGAAGGGCAGACTTTTATCCCAATCGCTTTTGTTCTCTAAACAAAATTTTCTCAACATGGTCTTCAAGGTTTGATGGTACCTTTCTACAGCCCCTTGGCTCTGAGGATGGTACGCTGATGAAGTTACCTGCCTGATTCCTAGTTCCTGCATTGCCTGTCTAAATATATTGCTCAAGAAATTTGAACCCTGGTCCGACTGAACCTCTTTAGGCAATCCAAACCGAGTGAAAAATTGTAACATCCCATTTACAATATTCTTAGAGCAGACATTCCGCAACGGAATGGCCTCAGGATACCTAGTGGATCTGTCCATGATCGTAAGTATATACTGATTTCCACCTTTTGACTTTGGCAATGGGCCAACAATGTCCACTATTACCCTATGGAATGGTTCTTCCATGGCTGGTATGGGTTCAAGGGGAGCTTTAGTCAACTTTTGGTTCGGTTTTCCGATCATTTGACACACATGGCAAGTCTTACAAAATACTTTAACATCAGAATGAATCCCAGGCCAATAAAAGTGTTTAGTTAATTTGTAAAAAGTTTTATTGATTCCGAAATGGCCACTAAATGGATTCTGATGTGCTAAATGTAAAATAGAGGGTCTGTAATTTGGAGGAACGACTATTTGGTAATTAACTTTCCATTCTTCATCGGCAGCAACCTTAGAGGCTCTAAATTTTCTCATCAATAATCCATTTTCGACATAATACCCAACTGGAATGTTCTCAATTTCCTTATCTGAAAAAGCCTTTGCAGCTATCTCTGCTAGCTCTAGGTCATTTTCCTGATCCTTTATGAATTTCTCTCTAGATACAGCTAAAACCTTACCTTGTTCAGAACCATCACCAAATTTTCCCAGAAAAAACTTCGAGAAGTCAATCTTAG
This sequence comes from Macrobrachium nipponense, assembly GCF_015104395.2. Lineage (NCBI taxonomy): Eukaryota > Metazoa > Arthropoda > Malacostraca > Decapoda > Palaemonidae > Macrobrachium > Macrobrachium nipponense. The sequence goes on along the minus strand of NC_087222.1, from coordinate 2,122,729 downwards.
AATCCCTACTAGCTTCCAATTTCCGCATTGACCGTGTAATAGCACACACGGGAAAAATACCAGGAAATTCTCCTTCCAAGCTCTCCGTGCTTGCACAAAACTGAGGATAGCTAAGTAACCGTGGGTTACTTAAAACCCTATTACCACCAATATCGTTGGCCAATATTAAATCGACTCCCTCTACAGGAATTTCTTCCACAACGGCAACCCTAACCGGACCCGTTGCATAATCAGACTCCAGAACCACAGTCTCATACGGACAAGAGATTATTTCTTTTGGAAAACTCTTAATCGAAACCTTTTCCTTATCCTCATACTCGAAACCTTCAGGCAATGCCCTTTTCAAAATCAATGACTGTAGGGCCCCTGTATCTCTGAGAATAACTAATCCTCTTCTGCCCTTACCACTTTCTGTAGCTACACTACCATAAGACACAAATGGCTTATATCTCTCCAAATCAGAACCCAGGCTTTTCCCACCCTCACTTAATGCATCTAATCTCTCTATCAGCACTTACCCTGCTTACCAAAGCAACTGGTTTATGCTCTCTATTACCGTCCCCACTTAAGGACCAACAGTCCGGCCTGTTCTATGGCCCAGTTTACCACAGTTAAAACACTTAATTGGCATCCTCTGCCCACTAGGCAAACTATTACCTTTCAATACTGGAGCTACAACACTTTTATCCAAATCACTTGCGTTTTCAGTTTTACTCTTACCACTTTTCAATTCCTGAAAACCCTCTTTGCTGCTTCTACTCCTAACCAAATTTTTCCCTTCAAAAATTTTGTGCGTCAGTGAGTACTCGTCAGCCATAATGGCAGCTTTCTCTAAACTCTCAACCTGAAGCTCTTCTAAGTGTACCTTCAAATCCTTAGATAAACAATTCTTAAATTCTTCTAACAATATTAGTTGTTTAAACCCTTTAAAATCACAGATTTCTTTAGATCTCAACCAATCGTCAAGCAATTTAGCTTTTATACGAGCAAAATCTACATAAGTCTGATCTCCTGTCTTAAAAAGCCTACGAAATTTCAACCTGTAAGCCTCTGGCACTAATTCATATGCTTTGAGAATACACTTTTTCAATTCGTCATAATTACCACACGTCTCCTCAGACAAACTAGAAAATACCTCTTGAGCCCTACCTTTCAATGCACATTGTAATAATATAGACCATGAAGTCTTAGGCCAGCCCATTCCTTTCGCTACTTTCTCAAAAGTTATAAAATAATTAGTTACTTCATTTTCATCAAAAGGGGGAACCATCTTCATGTATTTAGCTACATCAAAATCTCCACTACCTTGTCTGTGTCTTACCTTAATTTCCTCTAACTTCAGTTCGTGTTCCATTCTTTCACGCTCAAGTTTCCTCTCTCTCTCCCTTTCTTCCGCTCTTACACGTTCAGCAGCTACTCTTTCACGTTCAGCAGCTATGTCTAACTCCTTCAGCTTTATTCTAAGTTTCAAAGCTTCTATGCTATCACTCTCCTTTACCCCTGAAACTTCTGCCTTCTCCTCTACAATACCCAAGTGTGCTATCAAACCCTTTATCAAATCATCCTTTTTCATATCCGTAGTAAAACCTATGTCTAGATAATTAGCAATTAACACAAGTTCTCGTTTACACAGACTTTGAAAAGCTGCAACCCCCGGTAAGGACGACAGAAATTTCTTTACGTCAAAGTCACTTTCTAAGTACTCTGTTTCAGACTCAGACATGATTGGTTACAATGGCTATAAAACAACTAAATGACCTCACTCAAACCTACAACAATTAAATAAACTCCTCATTTAAACCTGTTTTGTTCAAATTGAAACTCAAAGATCCCGGACAGGCCCCCAAATATGTTACGATGTCCACATCCTGAACTACCGCAAGCACATATTTAAAAACAGGTTTAATTATGAGGAGGAGAATTACACACAAAACAACTCTTCAAAGCACTTTTATTATGCTTAAATAACAAACACTTGCAGATACGACCGGTATCTAAGAGCTCAGATAATATTCATGGAAAAATAATTAATAAATATAATAAAACAAAACTTAGCTGACGTTCAAACAAGCAGTTCTAGAGGTCTCCGAGTGAATAGGGAGTATTTGAAAACCATTTCTTGAGCGAGAGGTTCTTCTTCAGCCACCGATACGAAGATACGCCTGGAAATCACAATCCAGGAATGAAGCCCCAATTCTGATATTCCCACATCTAAACAGGCCACACCAACGTAACTCGAGAGGGCCAACGCTGCTTCTCATACAGCCACAACCATCAGATGGGAACGGAATTATTTGCTCCAACTCAACGGCGAAACACCGGATCCAACAATGTATCTTCTAAACGTATCAGTGACCTTCCTTGAAGACAGACACCTTCTCACTGCCGACCATAACTCTCGTTGCTGTGACGTGACCCCCGAAACCTTCGTTCCTGATCGATAAATGGGGAACAAGTAGTTAACTGGCATTTGGACAATTGTCTAAATCTTTTTCCCGAACTATTCAAAACAGAATTACTTATTTATATTACAATATATATATATATATTCCACATTTGTGCCATGACTATATAAGTTCAAGTCTTATAGACAAGGTCTTGTGGGATTAGCTTTGCCATCATAGGTAGGTTTTTAATTATTTCCTTGTTTTTGTTACTCTGCCTTCCTTCTTCTTTTGATTTAAAATTAAGATAGTGTTTGGTCTGGCCAGCAAAATCGTTGGATCCAAGCAAGTTGTTTGTTAATGATTGTTATTTCCTCTCTTTGATAGGGTTTAGCTTTTCTAGTTTTAGGTAGTTCACTGGGATACTAAGGACTGGTATTCGTCCTTTCCTGATTGTTACTGAGATATTGTATTATCTATTTTATATCCCACAAGGTTGACCTAAATTTTGTATTTATTAAGCATTAAATACTGTTAAGTTTTCTTGAGTGTTTGTTTCCACTGACCTTTAGTACTGAGATATATTATAATACTGACAATTATTGTCAAATGATTTAAGAACTTGCATAACAACACTGAGGATTGTAACAATTTGGCAACCATGATAGGATTGTTCTTAGGTGTTATGGTCCGTGGAACAGCTCTTTGTTAATTTGACAATATTTATTTAGCTGTAGATTATTACCTTTCTCCCGTGCTAATTTTAGTACAATGGAAGAATTTGTGTTTGGCCCAGCAGAGATTTGAGGGTCGGCTGACTGTGAAAACATCTGCCAGTGGTGAATAAGGACTATTTAGTAAGTTGTGCCAGGTGGTTAGGTATTCCGTTGAGGACAAAAAATCAGTTGTTGGTCGCTGTTAAAAGTAAAGTTGCTCAGGTCTGGCTGAGGCTGAACATTTGGTTAGGAAAAATGAAATTGCAGGTGGTAGTGACTCAGAGCATGAGGGTAGTGTATTTGCGGGAGAGATTGGTGATTATGATGGAATAAGTGTCAATGTAGGTCCAACTTTATTTGAGGATCCTCTGTGGACAGAAACTATTTATGAGGACCAGGCTAATTTGCCTCGGAAACAATATGTTTCTGCTAATCCTTTTATGTCTGCAGAAAACCTTGTGCCAGGAGATCCTCTGGCTCCTGTTCGTCCTTTGGTGGTTTCTAAGGATGATGGTGAATTTAATTTAATTTGCAAACGTATAGAACTGATGAAACTAGAATTTAAGGAGAACAAGAGGGTGAAGCAGCATGAATTGGAGGTGGCCAATGTTAATTTATAAATGGTTAGACTGTAGGGCACCTCTAATAATTTTAGTACACTTCGGGGCAACTTACAGGATAAATTTAATATAGGTGTGGCCTTGAAATTAGTACCAATGTTTTATGAGTTGAATGCCACCCGGTTGTCTTGGCCCCCCAGAAATGTGGACTGTACTGATTCAATGTAGGTGGTGGGCAAGGCAATTATAGTATATTATGTCTTGGAAGAAGGTATAGCCCGTGACTATCATAAGGTTAAGGCACTAGTCCTCAAGGAATGGGATTTGGTCCCAGAGGCCAATAGCCTCAAGTTCAGAAATTTTACGAAGCAAGCCTCCCTTATTTATGTTGAATTTGCTAGGCTCAAGGATGGCTGGTTAAAAAATTGCCTGGTGGTCTCTTTCTCCTCTTTAAGGGAACTCATGCCTCTTGAAGAATTCAAGAAGGCATGCAGTATGGAGTTAAAGTATATCCAGAAGAGGTAAAATAACTGACAAAAATTTAATCCGTTCCGACCATCTCAAATCAGTGATAATAACAATGGAAAAAACATGATTTTAATTGCTATACTGTATAGACATACTGTACACACACACACACACACACACACACACATACACAAAATGACATAATAAATGATTACTGTGATATGAAGTAAAATGTGGTTTTATTATGAGTTCTTACCTTCGAGACAGACAATAGTGGCTAACGGCGGTGTGGGCAGAGGAGGAGGGAGGGAGGATGGGAGAGAGAGAGAGTTGGACGGTACCATATGTAATACTGTTCCATACACACAGCCTAACACTTAAACTTATAACTAACTGAACTGAAATTAGCTTAATTTTTTCAAAAGTTTGTACTCTTTTTCACTGGTTTTTACTTTATTCGATTTGTATTTATTTACTGTTCCGCATGCTTCATCTCCATTGTCATCATGAGTTTTTTCTTCTCACTGCCAACCTTACCACTTGCTTTCTTAGGACCTATTACTTATTACAAAGAATGTTCACAAATACAGTGAAAATCACGTAAATAACGCAAACAACACAGGAGATGCTAGGGAGATGTGTACATAAGTTGACGACCATGTGAACTGAACCATTGAAAAGGGCTTAGAGTGCTCCCAAGCGCTAAGCCATCTAGCATTAGCATCTGTAATTATGCTCTTATCTCAATATTGTACTTGTATCTCAATTCAAAATTTTGCTCAGAGGCTGACTCGTATCTTGGAATGCTCGTATTTTGGAGCGTTCATATGGTGAGGTATTATTGTATCAATTTTTTTTTCTTGCTCTCTCTCACACTCGCTATATTCATACTGTATGTTCCTTTATCACTCATTGTTTGAAATTTTTGTAAATTTATGTTACTAATACCATTGTTTTTTTGATTCAATTACCTTTGACCAGTATATCTGAGGGCACTGCTCCTAAATCCTTAATCTGTCCTTCGGGATTTTACTAAATTTATACTGTTTGGTTGTATATGCCTCTGTTTTCAAAATGTATTGTTTTCTGACTAAATTACCTGTGACAACGTGTGGGTGGCTGCTTTTAACATTGCGGATGGTTGTTTTTTCAGTTCTGCAAAGTGATTTAGACCTTTTGTTAATCCTGTAATGTCTGCTTGTACATGTTTACCTGTTCTGTGTTTTTCTTTGATCTGATCAGTGTTGCCTTAAGTAAAGGGTCGTTAAGACTGAAAGATCTCTGCAGTTCTCGTGTTTTCATTTTCCTCCATGGCATTACCTTTATTTATACATAGCATCACGTTTTATATATTTCGTGATCAAGTTATTCAGCATGAGGGCTACATTGACTTTTACTTTCCTGTTCCCACTGCTGAGTTGCTTCATCACCTCTTTCTCCAAGTCCTTATTGGCGGCACACTAACAGAATTCACTTGTTACCTAAATCCATGCTACCACGCCGCATAATAAGATACGACCAACATCCTTTCAATGAATTTTATACATTGATGTTAAAACATCATATTGCTGACACGAAATTGGAGGAAAAGGAGAAATTTAAAGAATTGGAAAAATCCCAACATACTTTTAACTGCTCGATTCCCACTGATTGGAAACACACATTAAGGCAAGAAATATATGGAAAACTTCGTAGAACCAGAAACCTTGACTATAAAACTAGATAGAAAATTAAACAATCTTATCGACAACAGTGATTGGACCAATAATCCTAGAAGTGATTGTGTAGTGAATTTATCAAAGAAACAAATAAGTGAAAATGCAATGTTTGCTTTAGACTTTGGTTTGTCGTTTTTCATTTGCAACAAACCTTCAGCTTTATCAAAAGTGACATCTCTAAATAAGTGGAAAATACTGTGACCTACCGCAGAACCATTTAGACTTTATCAAAGGCATGACATACTCGTATAGTGCTACGTATGCCTATCATGAAAGTAATTTCCCCACTCACTACAGAAAAAGTATGAAAGAATTGAAGAATGATACTAGCTTACATATTACAAAGGCCGATAAATCCAATAGTTTAGCCGTTCTGGACAAAATTGACTACATAGCACACGTGCATACTTTACTAGAATCTGAAACAACTTACAAAAAACTCACAAAAAATCCGTTGGACCAAGTAATAAAAAACTTTATTATCATTATGAAACAAATTCTTAAAGATAAAAAAGAAATTTTGTGTAAATTAACAGTAGAGTGTCCCTCATTACCTTATTTATATGGCCGAGTTAAAACTCATAAGGAAAACAACCCTATGCAGCCAATTATTAGTACTGTAGGATTAATTGCTTATAAACTATAAATATATTACTAAATTGTTATCCCTGCTACTTGGAAACTGTATCTAATTCACACATCCGGAATTCTCTTGATCTTGTGGAAAAATTAGGTAACATTGTATTAAACCCTAGTGAATCTTTGTCAGTTTTGATGTATGTTCCCTGTTTACAAAAGTCCCTTTTGACTCTGTGCTAGAATATTTAAGTAGTGAACATGTATTGCATGAATTACCTATGTCTGTTACTCACGTAATTTCATTGATTGAGTTGTGTATTTGTGACTGCAGATATACTTTTAACCCTTAAACGCCGACTGGACGTATTTTACGTCGACATTTTTTGTCTCTCGGGTGCCGACTGGACGTATTTTACGTCGACATACAAAAGTTTTTTTAAAAATTCGCGGAAAAATACTTTTAGGCCTACCAGCCAAAAACTCTTGAATCAGGCGCCTTGGGGGATGCTGGGAGTTCACGGATCAAGGTATTGTTTTGTTTACAATCGTTACGCAGGCGCGCAAGCGCGAATTTCTTTCTTGCCGCACTTAAAAGTATCTGTGACACATCTCGGAAATTATTTCGTCACTTTGACATAATTTTTGTACCATTTTAAATTAGCCGTTACATGGAGTATTATATATGAAAATGTGCGCATTTTTATGAAGAATACAACAATAAAATACTCATGAGTGTAGCTTTTATCAGTTTTGAGATATTTTCATATAAATAACGATAAGTGCCAAAATTTCAACCATCGGTCAACTTTGACTCTATCGAAATGGTCGAAAAACGCAATTGTAAGCTAAAACTCTAATATTTTAGTAATATTCAATCATTTAAATTAATTTTGCAACTAATTGGAAGTCTCTAGCACAATATTTCGATTTATGGTGAATTTATGAAAAAACATTTTCCTTACGTCCGCGCGGTAACTCTTCCGAAAAAATCATACATGCGATTGTGGTAATGTTTGCACCATTTTAAATTAGCCGTTACATAAAGTTTTATATATGAAAATGTGCGCAATTTCATGCACAATACAACTAAAAACAACCCATGGTTGTAGCTTTTATCAATTTTGAAATATTTTCATATTAAAAATGATAAGTGACAAATTTTCAACCTTTGGTCAACTTTGACTCTACCGAAATGGTCGAAAAACGCAATTGTAATCTAAACCGCATATATTCTAGTAATATTCAAGCATTTACCTTCAGTTTGCAACAAATTGGAAGTCTCTGGCACAATATTTCGATTTATGGTGAATTTATGAAAAAAATAACATTTTCTTTACGTCCGCGCGGTAACTCTTCCGAAAAAAATCATACGTGCGATTGTGGTAATGTTTGCACCATTTTAAATTAGCCGTTACATAAAGTTTTATATATGAAAATGTGCGCAATTTCATGTAGAATACAACAAAAAATAATTGAAGGTTGTAGCTTTTCTCATTTTTAAAATATTTGCATATAAATCACGATAAATAGAAAAAAACCCCGTTCGGTCAACTTTGACTCTACCGAAATGGTCGAAAAACGCAATTGTAAGCCAAAACTCTTACAGTCTAGTAATATTCAGTCATTTATCTTCATCTTGAAACAAATTCGAAGTCTCTAGCACAATATTTAGATTTATGGTGAATTTTTAAAAAATCTTTCCTTCCCTCCGCGCGCGGATTCTCCGCCACAAATCTCCGAAATGCGTATGTTCCGTTCTCGGAATATTTGCTCCGTTTCATATTAGGCATTTCAAAGAGTTTTATATATGAAAATGTGCGCAATTTCATGTAAAATAAAACGAAAAATATTTGAAGGTTGTAGCTTTTCTTATTTCCGAAATAATTGCATATAAAAAAATATATATATAAAAAATTCTACATTCGGTCAACTTTACCTAGTCAGATATGGTCGAAAACTGCATTTGTAAGCTAATATTCTTACAGTATTATAATATTCAATCATTTTCTTCATTTGAAGAAATGAAGTCTCTAGTGATAATATTTCGTTTTAGGTGGAATTTTGAAAAAAAAATTTGTTTTAGTACGTGCGTTACGAATTCATGCATTATTTTGTGATAATATTTTCTCTGTGTTGCTTTTATCGTTTTACAATGTGTTATATACCAAAAGGATTGCAATTTAGTGTACATTACAACGAAAAAAAAGTAACTCGTTACCTTTAACCGTTTTGCGCACAGCGCGATTTGAATACAATTATATATGAAATTTCGTTTTTGCGCTATCATATATCGCATTATTTATATATGATAATGATAATTTTTTTCATTTCTGATGGTTGCATACTAAACTTCAGCCAATGGCAAAAAAAGGAGCCAAAAATGAACTCTCAATCTTAAAAACTAAGCGCGCTGTGTGTTTTTGAAAAAAATATTTTTTCCGCTTCCGCTCTCACTCTGAAACACTTCCGGCACACGGGAGAAATTTTTTTTTTTACCGCTTCGGCGTTTAAGGGTTAATGGAGAATATTACCAACAAATATCACCTCTTCTTTCAAACTCATGATGGAATTTTTTGAAAGACAAGACCTCCCGAATATCACGCTTGTTCCCTTGAAATGGTTCAGATATGTAGATGACATCTTAGTAGTCTTACCTGTTGGTATCAGTGCAAAAGATTGATCGTCTAAATTGAATAATTTAGTGCCATCCGTAAAATTCACTGTTGAAATTGAAAATATCAATGTCATCCCTTTTCTAGATGTATTAATACATAGAGAATCTTTCTAATGTAAATTCAGTATTTATGGGAAACCCACAAATAATTTTACATAACACATCTTTATTCTGGCCACCATCTTAATATTAAAATTTCAATTGTTTCTTCCACGTTCTTAAGTGCTTTGCGGATTACGAGTCCACAATATCTTGACCAAGAAATACAATACATAAAAAAGACAGGAAATGATCTCTGCTACCCACTTTATATAATTGATTTATGTTATCAAAAAGCTCACAAAAAGTTTTATAGTGTTGGTAGGAATGAAAAAGAAACTCCTAAAAATGTACTTAGCTTGCCTTTCTTTCGTGGATTTGAAACCATAAAATCAATATTTAAATCTTTTAATGTTAATGTTGTGTTCTCTTATAACAATACCATTAAAGGTGTGCTAATTAAGAATAGTCCCGTAACAATTCACAACATCATTTACAAAATTCCTTGTAAGGATTGACTGTCTTTTTACGTCAGTCAGTCAAATAAAAATTTATGTGTAGCCTACATATTAAGCAGCATAAATATTCAGTTAGAACAGCCCAGACTTCAAATTCACTATTTATCCATCTGAGGAAATATCTCATTGTATGAATTGGGTCGAAAGCTCTGTAATTGCTAGGTCTAATGAATATGTTTCAGGAAATTTACTGGAATCAATAAATATACAAATCACTAATAAAAACAACCTAAATCTTATTCTGGGATTGTACCATTTGGACCCATGTATTTGTAAAGTGTTTATGAAGGACCCTTAGAATAAATGAATTAACTAATAATTAATTAGTCCCATATGTTTATAGTTATTATGTATCTCTCTCTCTCTCTCTCTCTCTCTCTCTCTCTCTCTCTCTCTCTCTCTCATGCTCGCTATATTTATATCTTATTTTCATTTCTCACTCATTGTTGGAACATTTTTGGAAATTTCATGTTACTAATAAAAAAGTATTGTTTTTCGAATGAAATTGCCTTGACAAGGCACCGTGCCTAAATCCTTCTCTAATTTTCGGGATTTTATTAAGTCGTATATGCCTCCATTTCTTCCAAAATGTATTGTTATCTGGCTAAATTACCTGTGACCACGTTTAGTGGCTGCTTCTAAATCTCGAATCTAGCTCACGGGCGTTTATTCGTTTCTTTAAAAGTGAATTGGACCTTCTTTTAATCCAGGAATGTCTGTTTGTATATGTTTACCTGTACTGTGTTTTCTTTTTTCTGATCAGTCTCGCCTTAAGTAAAGGGTCGTTAGGACCGAAAGATCTCGGCAGTTCTGGTGTTTTCATTTTCCTCCGTGGTATTACCTTTGTACGCATACATATATACAGTGGATACATACACACCATTAACAGTCTTGGTTGATTACTTTTAAGGGAAAGAAAAGGAATCTTCCAGAATTGGTCTGTAGTCAAAATGGTGAGTTTATGACATTTAATATGACATTGTAAACTTCAAACCTGGCCTGTAATATGCTTCTTTTACTGTCATTCAATTGTAATGGGGTTCACAAAATTAGTATTCTTCAATACTTAATAAAATTTGCACTACCCAGAATGGACACCAACCTGATCTACTCTGTTTATATAGTAGTAGGCGTAAGGACAACTATACACTATTATAAATTTCACTTTTAAGAAATTTATACTTAGTACCATAATCATTAAAATTAATTATAAATAACAATTTATCTTAAAAAAAACTCTTTATTATTAATTTTCTCAAGTAGACGGTTTTTGTGATAAATTGTCCTCCAGTCAAAGAATGTAATATTTTCAGTTGGTGTTTTCAATAAATAAAATATTCACAAGTTAGAAAGAAGTCTTAGGTACGAAAACTATTATAATTACATAAAGAAATCATAGCTATGTTCATTATTAAGATTTATTGTGCAAAATAAACATACGATTTTGTTTTATAACTTCTTGACAAAGAAAACTGACTTCAAAACAGTATTATTTAATGGGCAACTATTAAGGATAATGATCCAAAAACTTATCTTTTTTTCCTTCCTTGATTCCCATATTGTCGATAGAGAATGAATGGAACTTTTATATATCCTTTCAGAAGCAAAATATACCGACTATGATTGTCAGGTTTCCTATTAAGGTATTCTCCTAATGGACATTATTCTTTGGAAGCTTCAATTTCAGGTCAGTGTAGGCCACTTTAGTGGGCTAGTTCTATACGACTAGGGTTCATAGTTTGAATAATAACAATAATATAATAAAAATAACACGGCAATGCCAACTTCTGAGCAGTCTATTAAGGACAAAGGCCAAGATCATAAGAATTCTAGAGGGCGCTGATTACCTACTTATATTCACAGTGTGGACACATTACGGTGTTTATCAGATTAAATGACACACAGAGACACGACAGAAAACAGACTAACTATTTATGCATTTATCATCATTGTTAGAGAGGAGAGAGAGAGAGAGAGGAGGTTGCTTCCACTCATTCCCTGGCAGTTTATAAAGCACTTAATCTTTAGATGCTACAAATAGAAGTGACATTTCTGTTATTAATTTACTTTATAAGTAACGTAAAGTAAATATAGTACACATCAATTTTCATTAGTAATTTAGTACAAACAAAGACGACACTTATAAGTGGGCACTTCATAAGTTGAAGAAAGACATTTGACCCATCTAGCCTTCCAGGTCTTTTAGAAGGTAGGGGACTGAAATGCTCTTCCTGTTAAACCTAATCCTGTTACTTTTATCAAATGGCAGGCGATGAACTTGGGAAGGAATTGGTTTTGTCATCTTCGAGGTGTTTCTGTGATTCGTTTTGGTTATTGCGTCTGCTGTAATGTCACGGGAGAATTTTTTCTCCACCATGACATTAAGATATACAAGAATAATAATACTAGGTACTACTGTCAATATACACTGTTGTCAGTCTTCTTGCCTGGAGACAGGGGTCGGAGAATGGTACTGTGTCATAGCTGACACGGTGGGTATGAAGACCAATGACCTTTACGCTGCCTGGGAATTAGGGTAGGCCTGTCCTACCTGCTATTACATGATATTCCCCGTGTGTATGGGTCCTATTACTGATGAGGCCAGGTGATGTCTTCCCACTGGGAGGCAATTGAAGTGCTGATTTCCATTTTAGGGGTATTGAAGAAAATTCCTGGTACTCAGCTTGTTTATTACTTATTACATCATGCCAAATTTCTCCCAGGCCTAGTCTCCTAGACTTGGTTAATTTACCTAGTCTTCAAAACTCCTGGACTAGATCCCTGGAAATATTAATTTTATTTTATTTTTGGTTTCGAGAAAACAATACAAGTGAGAAGTTTAAAACAATAACAAAAATAATTCTTTATACTGAGAGACCTCAAAAAATATATCAACTACATACTATGGGAATTGTTTTTCCTTCATAATAGGATAAGTATCTGTCGCGGGCGGATTTTCCCTCACCATGACATTAACCCTTTGATTACGCCTGGGCTGAGATCTCACAGGTCCCCAGAACCCGGAGGTTTTGAGACGGGAGTCACCTGTAGTATGCTACCAGACGCACGAAAACGTAAACAATCATTGTAACAGCTCGTTTCTTTGTTGTTTTCCTACAAATTAACCTGTTTTAGTTTTATGATAACATTTTGATAGTAGTCATCCGTAATATATATAATATGTAATTATGTAACTTCACAAATAAATAAACATATCATATGTACTATATATAGGGGTTTACTGTTGCCAGAGGTATGAGTACTTCACTAATTGTGGACGACACACATTTTTTTTTCTTTTTATTCATTTTGAATCCCCGAAACACATCTACAGCACAGTTGAATATTAGTGTTAATAGTTATTTGCATATCCGCCAGAAAACTAATCATGAAAATATTGATAATTTTTATGTTTCCGCTTACAAAATTGAGATTTATTATTTTTGAGAGAGAGAGAGAGAGAGAGAGAGAGAGAGAGAGAGAGAGATTTACTAAGATACATACCCTCTAATTGTACAACAATAACTCCAATAGGCGCAATTACAATAATGGTTGTAAATGAGGACATCACTGATTATATATTAACCCCATTTCTGAATGATATTCATTGCAATAAACAAGTAACCAGTCGACAAGAAATACCATACGTAGCTTTAGAAATTATGATTTATGAACGCTTTGGGAGCTCTTATATAAGACTAGCATGGAATTTGTCTTGTCTCGATTTTACCATTCAGACATACACTTAGACTTATAAAACTCTTGACTATGGAAGATTTACGAATATATTTAGTACTTTATGTCAATCATGCTTTATATTTCAACGATATAGAATAACTTCTAATAACATATTATACATTCTTGGAAATAAATAGGAATTTTATCTATTCAAGATTACATTTTTTTTAGATGTATGTAGGAATTCTTCTCAGGTATTTACATTATTTGTTACACCATTATTCTAAGACTGCTATTTAGAAAAAATAACTATCTCCGACAC
>NC_087222.1:2049073-2104073 GCF_015104395.2 Macrobrachium nipponense | reverse complement strand
TCGAAGATGTCGTACGCTTGACTCCTCCTCCTACGTCATATTGATGAAAAATAATGAATTTTAGGGAAATGCACACATTTATATGAATTCACAGTATGACAACTGGTAGATTGTAACAATATCAAGAAAAACAGGCCAGTAGTTCAATCATCAGTCTTCCACATGAAAGGAAATTGCCAGTGACCGTATACGATACAGTCGTGTTCTGGGATACCTTAGGAAACGTATCGTATACGACCCAGTCGTATTCAAAGGGTTAAGATACGAGAATAAGAATACTATTTGTATACATATACAATTTTGTCAGTCTTCTTGCCTGGAGACACAGGTCGGAGAATGGTACTGTGTCATAGTTGACACGGTGGGTATGAAGACTAACGTTTACGCTGCCTGGAAAATAGGGTAGGCCTGTCCTACCTGCTATTACATGATATTCCTTGTGTGTATGGGTCTTACTACTAATGAGGCCAGGTGATGTCTTCCCACTGGGAGGCAGTTGAAGTGCTGATTTCCATTTTAGGGGCATTGAAGAAAATTCCTGGCATTCAGCTTGTTTCTTTATTACTCATTACATCATGCCAAATTTCTCATCTTGCCTAGTCTCCTGGACTAGATTAATTTACCTAGTCTTCAGAATTCCTGGACTAGATTTCTGGACTAGATCCCCTGGACTAGATCCCCTGGACTAGATCCCTTGCAAGAGATAGATAATCATTTGTATTAATAATTTGGTAAAATAGCCAAAAAATGAAAGGGTGGACCGTTTGACGTCCTCACACTCGAGAGCATTCGTGATTCTTACATGTTGCTAGTGTTACCAAAAGCAGACGAAAGATTCAGGGCAGCCCTACCATACTCAAAGTGAAAGATAAACAAAACAAGGGACTGGCTACACTGCCACGCACTCGACGTTCAAAACAAAAATGAAAAAATTTCACAGTTCCAATCACTTTTACATCAGCTGTGTAAAGATATTAGAGGAGGATGATGAATCAATTCCTAAATAAATCACTAATAATTAAAGTAATATTTTTCCCATTACATATCAAACGTGGAACAGCCCTGGAATCAATTAATGTACAATAAGGTGTAAATGATTTGATACCCTACTCCACATGGTACTAAATGTTTGTACGCAATATATGTCAATGGATAAGGCTACTTGAAAGATTTCTGAGAAAAAACTTACCCTAAATTGAGGTAAAATTAGGCTAAGGTGCCTTTTAACAGGATGTAGTCTATCCTAGGCCTCTTCAGAAATCGTTAAGGATATCCTATGCAAAGTTTACATGACTGATTTTTGACTAGGCTACAATAGGCCACAAAGTTACGTTAGTTTAATGAGGGTACAGGCTAAGTGCCATGTAATTAAGTTTTCCATGAATTTATATACATATATAGCCTAACCATATTTACCAAAAATAGTCATAATTCCTCATTCAAACAGGATTAGTCTAGGGTAGGCTTTCTTAAATTACTGCATAGCCTAGTCTAAGATCATGATCGGCAGTGGAAATTTCCATGAGAGAGGTAGGGGTAACCCCAAAATGCCCTGTAGAACGGCCTCTTTGTGGTACCCTTTGGCACTGGTATTTGTAAAAACTTTATACAAACAAAACACTTATAACTACTTTTTTACGTTTTACAACCCTGTCAAATGCTAAGTTACAACTCAAACTAACAGTAAATTTTCATGACAACTAATGAACATGAAACATATTTCATGACAATAAAAATTTTCCATGTTAAGGGGGCCGGCCGGCTAATGCCCTTTTTTAAGGACAGGACTTTGATATTCATACCACTTAATAAGGTGACTTGGGACATCTTCAAACCGCATATGATTTTCGCCTCTGACCTTCGGTTTTGTGACGCCAGGGCGATTTATCCCGAAAATAACCATTTTTCAAATTCTATCTCCTCCCTTGATATTTAATATTAAGTCCTGGGATTACTACCATATATAGACCTGATGTAGACCTCCAATCGAATGGAGAGTTTTTTCTAAAAGTAATTTTTTTGCTAGATATAAATTTTTCAATATGGTAAAAAAATAAACCCTATAAATCAGGAGAAAAAAAAATTATAAAAAAAAGACGAAACAAAAATTGGCAAAAATGGGCTCTATTTGATTGTTCTATAATGTCTTTCTGAGTTATATACCAAATTTCAATGTTATAGCTTTAAAACTAAGTGAGAAGATAGATTTTGAAGGTCAATATGTATAGTTTTGAGATACGGGCGTTCAAAGTTTTCCTTCGTATTTCTATAAAGACAATGTTAATAAATAATGATTATTATGAATGTATATTTCTTTTTTGTGTATTAATAAACAAAAACTATTTTATTTATCATAATTTAATCATAAATGATGATCCCTTTGCTCATATATTGCAGCCTGGGGCACTGCTTGAGGCAAGATGGGGCACTCCTTCCTACGCAATTCTCTCTCTCCCCTTCACTAACTCGGCTTATTACAGCGAATTTTCTTCTTTTGTATGTTAGCGAGATGTTTTCCTTGTTGTTGTTGTTGTTGTTTTATTAAGCCAACACTTCTTGTTGGCACGGGCCTTTCCCTTGTTCGGCCCGTAGATGATCTGAAAAGATTCTTTAGGTACATGGTTAGTTTTTTGAAATTGGAAATATCTTTAGTTGTAGAGATAGGAGTGGACAGGGGAAGGATGATGGTGTCAGTAAGAGAGGGCCATCATGTCATATTATAGAAGAAGTTTGAATGAGTGTAAGGCTTTCGAAAATCGGAGAAGCGGTGCAGGTGGGGTTGTCCAACCCTTTACTCCCTTGGGTCCCTGCCGGAGGATTTTAGTTGTAGGTAAAGTTTTTAAAAGAATTATAGTGGATGATGTGGATAGAGCCTTACAATGAGGGGATGTGATGAGGGTGATTGATTTATTAGTTTAATTACCTTGGCGGAGGTAGGTTGTAGAGCATCTGGGCATGCTCTTCTAAGTTTTCAATGATTGTCTTTGTGACTGTGGCAGCTGCATGCTCAGCATCTTGTGCAGGTACTGCATTTTGTGCTGCACCTCTTAGCTGCGCTGTTTCTCTGCATTCCAGCAGGTAGTGAAGGAGTGGTTGCTGTGTTTCTTCTTGACAGTGTTCACATGGTCTGACACTGTTTTCCACAATTTCCCAGCAGGCTTTATATCCTAGCCTGAGTCTGTGGATGATCACAGCAAGTTTTCTTGGTGTGTGCCTGTCTATGGGAGGAGGCACTAGACCAGTCGATTTCTTATACCATCTGGCAGACGGTGAGTTCTTTTCTACCCACTCACGATGGTCTTTTATCAATTTTTCTTTGCAGAGGGGTTTCATTCCATTCTTGACTTGTTGCAGTGCAGGTTGTATATGTACTTGCACTCTGTCAATGTGTTTTGTACTTTTGGCTAGCTCATCAGCCCTCTCATTGCCTGGAATTCCTATGTGACTGGGTATCCAGTTTAAGGTGACAGGTCTTCCTCTTTCGCTGTGCTGGTGTAGCAGTGTTTTAATTCCAGCCAGCAGTGCCTTATTTTCTTTAATTTTCTGTTGTTGCAGGGCTTGCATTGAGGACTTTGAGTCTGTGTGGATGATTACAGGCCCTACTTCATTCTCCAGTGAGTACAGCAGTGCCTGTCTTATTGCTGTTAACTCTGTCTGCATAGTGGAGGCGTGGTTGGAGGTCCTCCAGCAGGCTGTGAAGTTTCTTGAATATACTGCAGTTCCCGTAGTTTGATTCTCAGGATCTACAGTGCCATCAGTGTAGTATGTTTGTGCCCCTATGGTCTCAGTGTTTCTGATTGCTTCATAGGCTGCCGCTCTTAGCTCTTCTCCTGTGCAGTTCCTCTTTTGCTCTTGGCAGGCTTGTGTATTTGTATATGTAGTGTCCTTCTTCCAGGGTGGTAGTTGTTGTGTGCCCTGTATTGTGTCTGGACCTAGTTGCAGCAGTGTTTCTGCCATGCCTAGACTCTTGATGTTGTCACTTTGGTCCTTACCATAGGAACTCGAAGTCTGAATCTGTGGGTGTTTGGCAAGTTCCTCTCTTGCCCTTTTCTTAGAGATGGAGTCTCTTTCTGAGAGGAACATCTTGGCCATTGTGCTTGCATTTCGCTGTGCAATCCTATCCTCTAGTCTTGGCAGGTTAGTTTCAAGCCTGAGGTTGCACAGCCTTGTCCATGTAGGTGCTCCTAGCATGAGCCTCATTGCATTGTTTTGAATGACCTCCAGTGATTCTTTCTGAGCCTCTGTCAGCCTCATCAGAGTGGGGGCAGCATAGTCCACCAATGTTCTGGTGCAGGCTAGGTAGTACTTCCTTTGTATGTGTTCATTTGCTCCTTCCTTCAGGATGATATGTATCTCATGGCAGCAAGTCTTGCATTTGCCTCTTTCTCTCAAGTACTTGATTTCTTCCTTGAAAGTTAGCTGCTGATCTATGACAACTCCTAGGTACATGTAGCTGTCTACCCATTCTATGGGCTCAGCTCCTATTGTTAGTGGTTGCAGCGGTCTGTGGGCTTTTATTGTCATGGCCTTTGTTTTATTTATGTTTATTTTTAGGCCTAGCTCATTTGATTTATTGTTGATGTCATTGAGTGCCCTTTGCATTCTGGGTACTCTAACAGCTCCTCTTGCTACTACACACACATCATCGGCATAGATGAAGATTTCTACGCCTTCTGGAAGCTGCAGGGAGGCTATATTCTCCATTAGTATATTGAATAGAAATGGACTCAGAATTCCTCCCTGAGGGGTGCCATTTTCCAAGTCGTGGAATGTGGACATCACTCCTTGGAATTTTACTCTGGCCTGCCTTCTCAGCACGTAGTTTTTTGTCCAGGCTAGTAAATGTCCTTGGACTCCCTTCCTTACTACTGATTGTAGTATTGCTGCTGGACTGGCTAGTTCAAAAGCCTTTTCAAAATCTATGAAGACTACTGTGGCCTTCTTCTGATTTATATAGCTGAGAACATCTGTTATGCACTCTGTAGTTCCGACTCCTTCCTGATATGCATATAGCTGCTTGTGCAGTGGACCAATCTTGTACTTCATTCTATTTAGTACCATTTTTTCTCCAGTGTTCTCAATGCATGACACCAATGCGATTGGTCTTGGGTTCTCTGGATCCTTAGGTTTGGGGATTGGCTGCGTGTCTTGCTGCCGCCAGGTTTGTGGTCTTGTGTGCTCGATGTGCTTGTATTTTCCTCTTTGGCATGATGAAATTCTTGCCCGGAACAAAGATAAACAAACGTAAATGCAAGAGAATGCCAAGAGGTGAAACTCGAAGGCGTACTCTTTTTTTACAAAGACAATTTAATAAATCATGATTATTATGAATTTCATATTCCATTTTGGGTATTAAAAAACCAAAACTTTGTTATTTATAAATGAAGATCTCTTTGCTCAAAGATCGTAGCCTTGGGCACAGTGTGACGTGTGCTGTCAAGCAAGACGGGGGCGTTACTAAGCAACCCTTACTTCGCAACCCACCCCTCTCTCTTCACTAACTACGCATATATTATGATATTCTGTTATAATACTTGAGCGATTTTTCTTCGTCTGTATGTTAGCGAGATGTTTTCCTTGTCTTTTCCTCATTGGCATGATGGAATTCTTGCCGAAACATACATAAACATACGTAAACGCAGGCGAATGTCAGAGGTGAAATGGAACGTGTAAACTACTTGAAGTCTGTGATCGCACTAAATCAGGACTGGACTTGGTAGCTGAGCCTGAAGTCTCCTTCTAGACTCGGGGAATGTCCATAGATGCCATTTCTCCCAATTTCTTTGACAATAATTATCAAAATTTACGATAATAGAAGAAATATTGCATTTTCTTGTACGGATCAATGTTTTAGGCTTATTGAGTTACGTTAACTAATTACCCTGTAACTACGAAAGTAAGAGGAATTTTGACGAAATATTTCGTATACGTATTCTCAATTGCCATATGAAGCTCCATGAATTTTTTCATGACTTTGCATTTTTCACCCTATACCACCATATATAGGGGTTCTGGCCGGCCCCCTTAAGGCATTGTTATCACGTTCGACTGGGCACGCAACTTTGCACTTGAATCCTTGTCTGCTACTGTTCTTTCATGAAAGGGATCTGTTCCAACTAATGAACTAATGGTAATATTACGACTTTAAAAGCTTACCTTGCAAGGGATAGATAATAATTTGTATTAATAATTTGGTAAAATAGCCAAATGAAGGGTGGACCGGTTGACGTTCTTCTTCCCCCTCAAGAGCATTCGTGATCCTTACATGTGTTGCTAGTGTTACCAAATTGCAGACGAAAGACTCAGGCCAGCGCTCCCATACTCAAAGCGAAAGAAAAATAAAACAAGGGACCGGCCACGCACTCGTGTCCATAACAAAACCGAAAACATTTCACAGCTCCAATCACTCTTACAACAGTAGTGTAAAGATATTAGATTAGAATGATGAATCAATTCCTAAATGAATCTCTAATAATTAAAGCAATATTTTTCCAATTACAATAAAACCGCAATTTGTGTTTACTACCTCCAGTAACAGCTCTGTATCTCTCACCATCCAGATTCCAGACCACGGAAGCAGCAGATTCCAGGAAGGAATTAGTCAGTTGCCAGGCCAGTGCTGCGTGCAACAAATTCTGAGTATATTAGCCGTAAGATATTTACGTAAATTTACAGAGATGGAAGATGTAGTCACATTTTTGTATTAGCTATATAATTTTTTCTAATGTCTTTGCACTTTTCTTATCAAAATTACAATTATAACTGCCATACTATCACAAAAGATAGGAACTAAAACCAACAACAGTTTCTGTGCTTAAGTCAAGATTGCAAAACTAAGCAACTAGTTATTGTTTTTGTAAAATTGGCATCAGGGCAGATCTTTAAGCGCCACACCAAAGAGGTCTCGCCGGGGTGGCAAGACTTTATTATAAAGGGTTACATGAACAACATTGGAGTCAAAGTGAAGATGAAATCTACATTTGGTCAAATCGCTCGTTATGGTTTCCTTAAGCCCGCCACTGACGTTGTTCAGTTATGCCTGCACAATGATTATAACTGCATAGTCCAACAGTGCAGTTACATCTGCACAGGCATAATTGAACGTCTGCCTCCCTACAGATCGTCTCACAAGCTAGCAAGCTCATAAATATGCTGAAGAAAACAGCTGTACGGAGACAAAGGCCTGGCAGGTAAAATATCCAACAGTACTGGGAGAAAGCAACGACACCAATTCCCTGGGAAATCCTCCTCAACAGGGAAAAGCAGGAAGCACTCGAGTCGCAGGTGACAGGAGTATACCTGCTTGCCACGGATGATGCAGGAAACACTCGAGTTGCAGAGCCTGGAGTACTTGCGAGCAACAGTCCAAGACTTAAATCTAAATTGTGGTAAAAAAAGAAAAAACTGCCAAAATAATCACCATCCAAAGTCCAAATCAGCCAACTGCTATGAGTCTATAATATCAGGGGAGTGCTGAAGCCCGAACTGACTCGGTCTGAGCACCAACATACAGACATCACCAATTAAGGGAGCCGGCCGGCTAATGCCATTCTTTAAGGACAGGACTTTGATATTCATACCACTTAATAAGGTGACTTGGGACATCTCCAAACCGCATATGATTTTTGCCTCTGACCTTCGGTTTTGTGACGCCAGCGCGATTTATCCCAAAAATAACAATTTTTCAAATTCTATTTCCTCCCTTGATATTTAATATTAAGTCCTGGGATTACTACCATATATAGACCTGATGTAGACCTCCAATCAAATGAGGAGTTTTTTTTTTCTAAAAGTCATTTTTTTGCTAGATATGAATTTATCATTATGGTAAAAACATAAACCCTATAAATTAGGAAAACAAAATTTATAAAAAAAAAGACGAAACAAAAACTGGAAAAAAGGACTTCATTTGATTGTTCTATAACGTCTTTCTGAGTTATATACCAAATTCCAATGTTATAGCTTTAAAACTAAGTGAGAAGATAGATTTTGAAGGTCAATAACTATAGTTTTGAGATACGGGCGTTAAAAGTTTTTCTTCATATTTTTATAACGACAATGTTAAATAATGATTATTATAAATGTATATTTCTTTTTTGTGTATTAATAAACCAAAACTATTTTATTTATCATAATTTAATCATAAATGATGATCCCTTTGCTCATATATCGTAGCTTGAGGCACTGCGTCAGGCAAGACGGGGCACTCCTTCCTATGCAACTCTCTCATTCTCTTCACTAACTCTGCTTATTACAGCGAATATTCTTCTTCTGTATGTTACCTAGATGTTTTCCTAGTATTTTCCGTTTTGGCATGATGAAAACTTGCCGAAACAAAAATAAACAAACGTAAATGCAAGAGAATGTCAAGAGGTGAAATTCAAAGTTGTACTCTCTTTTTACAAAGACAATGTTAATAAATAATGATTATTATGAATTTCATATTCCTTTTTGGGTATTAATACACCAAAACTATGTTCTTTGCTCAAAGATCGTAGTCTTGGGGACAGTGTGACGTGTGCTTCAGGAAAGACGGGCGCGTTTACTTACTACGCAAACCTCCCTCTCTCTCTTCACTAACTACACTAATATCGCATATATTATGATATTCTGTAATAATATTAAAGCGAATTTTCTTCAGAGATGTTTTCCTTGTCTTTCCCTCGTTGGCATGATGAAATTCTTGCTGAAACAGAGATAAGCATATGTAAAAAGCAAGCGAATGTCAGAGGTGAAACTCGAACGTGTAGACTACTTGAAGTCTGTGCTCCTACTGATCATGGTTGAACAGGATACTCCCCTCTGCGACCCCCAGGCTGGTGGGGGAGCCCCCCTAAAAGGAAGAATAACATAAAAGTTAGCATACTTGTAAGAGTATAAATATCTCTTAATGTCGATATTCTTATGACTCATGTATTTACTATACTGCATATGTATACAGTACTGATGTGTCAATTGTCCTGACTTAAACATTCGGAGGCTACCATACATTTTAGGACAATTAACTCAGACTAGCCTATACATAATAATTCAAACCATAGGCTTATATAAAGGTACCTCATAGGCCTAGGCTACTATACTTCTTGGCCTATCCTTAGCTGGAACCGGTACTGACGTCGGAGACGGTCGAATCTTCATTGTTGTAATAAGGGTTGAGGGAAAGGCTGGCTCCCGGGTTTTTTTTTAATAATATTTCTTCTTAACAGTAGGTGGATACATTGTAAAAGCAGATTATTCCTAGCTGTCTCCTCAATACCAGTTAGAACCAACACCGATTCTTATTGGTTCTTACTGGGTTCTTAATACTGGTTCTTACTTGGCCCCTATACAGTTCTTACACAGGACCCCTATACTGGTTCCCTGTAATACAAACAGTTCATTTAGGATGGTAATCTCGTGCCAAAGAGCATGCAGTCGTTAGGCCTTTAGGCTATGCTACTCATGCCTAACTTTACTGTTACACATCGCAGTTAGCCTGACTTTATATGCACAACATTGGTGGAATTTACTATAGAACTGACATTTTATAAACATATGGAAGACTAATTCACATCTTAGCCTACATTTAATTGATGGTACAATTGCAACAAACTGCAAGCTCAACATGGTGCAACTTACGTAACAGTACCATTACAATTCTTGGCAATTGGCAGTTATATCAAAGTAAAAGTATAAAGAAGCACTACCAAATGTTATGGCAACATATACATTATGAATTATGACAAGTGCATACCTTTTACAAGGGAGAAATATGTCATTTCAAATGAATATAAGGGGAGAGACATTCGTTTCCCCTCAGCGTTGCTGTACTCATCTCGAACAGAGAGATTTCAGCTTTTGCAACTGCGCACTTGGTTACAGTTACGTACTTACGTACATACACTCGATCATAGACAATGTCAACTTCGAGTGGCTAGCTTAACATCTTGATAAGATGAAAACCAATTCGGTTTTCCAGTCCACCAATTTCCATGAGTACTGTCATAAATGCTAAATGAATGATTTCCATCATTACATACTAACCTAACATACCTTACATAACCTAGCCTAGTAAGACGTGCTACCTGGATGGGGGCCAAAGCACCCTTATAGGAAACCTATTATAAAGGCTAACCCACTTAACATAACCTAACCTAGTGGGCTGTGTTACATGGGCTCCATACCCCCTTCCCTGACCCTCACTTAAAGGAAACATAAACACCTACTCTAGGATGAAGTGTTACCTGGCCAGAACCCCCTTTAAAGGAAAGTTAATATATAGTTTATTATAAGAAAAGTAAATAAAGACCATCAGGAAATATAGAGGGTAATTTACCAAAACTGGAATGTTTGTAAATGCATAATAATAATAAGGTAAAATACAAGCAAAGAAATTGTTGTGGGTGAGCAATGTGTTGTAAAATGAAGCAAAGAAAATGGACAGACAAATAATGGAAAGAGAAGGGGGTGACTTGTCCAATCATGTATAAATCATGTATGAAATACCCCCAAGCAACCTCCAATTTCACGTCACTGACATAAAGGTGTTGAATCGTCCTGAAACCACCATCTAGTCTCACCCTTAGGCATTTTTCATGGACATGCCCTCAACTGTTAGGTAATATTAGAAGATATAAAGGGCAAAATTATGAAGTGAACACACATCAATGCCCATATTAAGCAAATACTGTGAGAAACAGAATAGAAATAAAAGACTGAAAATAATAAGGACAGTTATAAAATGAAGAAAAGGAATATATTTAACTTTAGTACGTATATGAATCCCCCCAAATTCTTCATTTGGTCCTATGGAATTGTAGGGTTAATATTGCAACATGATAGGCTAAATACATGTCTCCTCAAACACTCTCCCCCCCGGACCATTTCCCTCACTTAGGAGTCGGTGTCTGAGCCAAAAGCTATCCTATACATGGCGCATGTATTGTAGCATTCTGCATAGTAATTGCAGTAGTCGCAGCTGGATTTTGCCTGTGAAACGGCTATATTCTCAGTTTATTTGGCGGCTACTTCTGCTTGTATTTCGCATTCCATATATCATATATAACAGGAAATGTCACAATAACATTGCAAAATATTCTCCCAAGTGATTTACCCCTCCCATGATCCAGCTTTCCCGTGGTACCCATTACCGTAGGATAGAGTTGTAGGGCAATAATTCTCCCTGTGATATACCCCACCCAAAACCCCACAATCCCAATGGGTCCCCTTACTGTAAGATAGAGTTCAAAGGTATATAGGGATGGAAATCTTGATTTACAATTTATGACAGTACCCATGGAAATTGGTAGACTGGGAAACCTAATTGGGTTTCATTTTATCAAGATGTTAAGTTAGGCACTTGAAGTTGAGATTGTCTATGATTGAGTGTATGTACGTAAGTACGTAACTGTAACTAAGTGAGCAGCAGTTGCCTAAGTCCAAATTGCTCTATTGAAGATGAGTACAGCAACGTTAAAGAGGAAAGTTATGTAGCTCCCCTTATATTAATTTGAAATTATGTATTTCTCCTTTGTAAAAGGTATGTACTTATCTCAGTTTATAATGTATATGTTGCCATAACAGTTGGTAGTGTTCCTTTGTGTTTTTACTTTGATATAACTGCCAATTACCAAGAATTGTTATGGTACTGTATAGTAAGTTGCGCCATGTTGAGTTTGCATGTGGTTGCAATTGTGCCACCAACTGTATGCTAAGATGTGAGTTAAATTCCACCTATGCTATGCATATAAAGTCAGGGTAGCTGTGCAGTGCGACAGGTAAGTAGGCATGAGGGCAGCATATAGCCTAGGATAAGGACTCCATGCTCTTTGGCACTAAATTGCCGTCCTAAATGAACTGTTTGTATGACGGGGAACCAGTATAGGGGTCCGGTGTAAGAACCAGTATAGGGGTCCATTATAAGGGTTCAGTATAAGAATCAGTATTAGAATCTGTGTTGCTCCTAACTCAGATGGAAGGAACAACTAGGAATAAGTTGCTTGCATAATGTATCCACCTACTGTTAAGAAGAAATATTAACCCCCCTCCCCCCCGGGAGCCAGTCTTTCCCTCAACCCTAACTACAACAATGAAGATACGATCGTTTCAGACTTCAAGTACCAGTTTCAACTAAGAACAGGCCTAGAATATTAGCCTAGGCCTATGAGGTAGGTACCTTTGATTAGCCTGTTATGTATAGGCTAATCTAAGTTAATTGTCCTAAAACGTATGGTAGCCTCGCAATGTTAATTCAGGACAATTGACATATCAGTACTGTATACAATAACAGTAATGTTATCATTAATATTCATATATTACAATAAAAGGAAAATTGGATATATTAATTTTTATTTACTGTTTTCAAAATCTTGAAATTTTAATATCAATACTAATGTATTTTCTATCGAGTCCTTAATTCATTTCCAATCAGTTATATATATTATAATACCAATAATATGATTATTCTATCCATCTGCATCACTATGAAAATTTATTGCATAAGTTAATTACTCAAAGTTAATGGTGGACATTCAGCAATTTGATTTCCTCTAAATTACATGTCATTTCCAGTAACATATACTTAAAAATTAGCTACCAATTCCTCAGATCTTTTATATAGATTTATTTTGCAACATTCAAATTTTCCCCGTAAATATCCAGTTTTAAAATAATGTGGCAACACAACACAGGAACCACTGGATAATTCGGGATTTTATTACGACACCTTAAACCTGAGATTGGAAGTCTGAATTAAAATGGACATGAATCATAAATCCTAAAGAAAACTAAACCAAACCTCAAAAAAAAAAGTTAAACATTTTGAATTAAAATAAGATAAACGTTATTATATCAGCCTACTGATGTCAACACACACAAACTCATTGCATCCTTAATGAAACCTAAGCTCTTTTCTATTTTCTTCGTTCATAGGAAGGACATTTCTGTCCTTAACCTTCTAAAATTGGTTTCAAATTAACATGTTTTTTTCAATAGATCAAGATCCTATGCCGTTCTTGAACTTATAAAGCAACCAATCTTAAAAGTATCAGATTTATATGTAAAATATTCATAAAAATGATAAGTTTATATCTAAATATCTCATTACATTATTTACAAAATAAATTATTAAAAACTGTCATTTATATTTGCACATCACAAAAATAAGTTACTTAAAACAAATCAATATAAGTGTTTCTTGCAAATGGCCAAAAGGGAATGAGTAAAAGCAGCCTCTCTCTCTCTCTCTCTCTCTCTCTCTCTCTCTCTCTCTCTCTCTCTCTCTCTCTCTGTGAGACAAACAGCAGAACCACGAAGTCATAAAGAAAATTGTTTTTATTTTGCATAATCAGTCATGATAAGGAACGTAGCTATCATTTCTTTTACACAAATATAATATTTGTGCACTCAAAACTTAAATACCCACTTGTCAAAATTTTTTTTAATTTAAAATAAAAAAAATTATAATCTGTTGATTGGAAGGCAATCCTTTACGAAAATCGTCTACTGGGGAGAAATCACAATATGTACCTAAAATATTTTTTGTAATAAATCAACTGGTATTTATTACTACTATAACAATTCTTCTGTTGCATTCAAAATTTTTGGAGTCGATGAATATCCATAGTACGCTGATGGTCAAAGGAAAAAATGTAATAGAAAATGCACATGTAAAATGCAGTTGTGTATTTGATTTCAGGAACATAGTACTTGCAGTTGCAATATAGAATGTGTGAAAAAAGCATAGGAAAAACATCAAACAGGGGGACTCTTGTGGGAAACGAGGCTTTTTGGGTGGAGGGAAATGGATATGACGTCTAAGACTTTCG
Source organism: Macrobrachium nipponense (assembly GCF_015104395.2). Lineage (NCBI taxonomy): Eukaryota > Metazoa > Arthropoda > Malacostraca > Decapoda > Palaemonidae > Macrobrachium > Macrobrachium nipponense. The sequence goes on along the minus strand of NC_087222.1, from coordinate 2,090,268 downwards.
TATTTGCTGATGTAGAGACACAGGAGCATGAGTGTACATATTTACGATTGACCCTTTACTTTAGGTTCAAAACTTTGACCCGCCACTCTGCATACAAAAGATTGACCCGTCACTCTGCATACAATACTTTGACCTGCTACTCTACATATAAAAAGGACTGGCTAGCCTAGGCTGCTACTTATCGACATAACTGTGAAATTCAATTTTAACCTTAATGGACTGATAGCTTCTCAGGAGTAGTAATAACAGGTTTGGGGTGGTGGACGAATTGATCCTATAGAGAAACAATATTTAGCGCCATAGATTTGGGAAGAATCGGGCGGAAAAGAGGTGCCAATACTTCTGTAGCTCATAACTTTTACACTGGCTTAAATCAAAACTGAGGCTTAAGCAAACTTAGTAGTGATCTTGACTTCGAAGGGGAATGTACTGCCTTCTGTCTCTAATAAATTAAGCAACATGGAAATTGGAACCACAGCTTTCTCAAACTCAAACTTGAACCCTTAAAAGGGGATATGTTTGCACATCGGTTGATAAGAACAAATTTAGAAAAACGTAAAAAATTAATCTCATTATAATACAACAATGACTTTACTCTAAAGCAGGATGGTTAAACAACAGTTACTTAACTACAATAATGTGACATTCCCACGGATGGCAAACTAAATCTCGGATAAAACTGATGGTGGCCGGTAGTATTGTCACAGGAATAAATGTCTTAATTGCTGCTAGAAAGAAAAAGTCACAATTATTAATTTAGTTTCTTGTGTATATATTTACAGTAATCCCCAACGAGCTTGTACTAAACACACCGCAAAGGTGGATACATGCCTGTACTGAAACCCTTCAGTGTCCCTGTCTAGGAAAAAGTAATGTGACTTTTTATCTGGGACTTTTTATACCTGATTTTTTTCTTGTGACTTTTTTCCTAGCCGAAATTGTTACATTTTTCACTGTGACCTTTTTCTTGTCATAGGAAGTTGACCAAATACGCTTTGCTCTGCTCCTTTAATGATTCTGGTTCTCTTTTACTACTTCTTCTCCTTCTTGTGTTCCTCATCCTTCGTCTTCTTTTTCTTGTTTCATGTTCTTCATCCATCTTTTCCTTCTTTTGATTATTCTCTTTCTCGTTCTTCTCATGTTCTTCATCCATCTTTTCCTTCTTTTAATTATTCTCTTTCTTTTTTCTTCTTTTCCTTATTCTTTACCCTACCATGAGATCAGGTCCCCTTGAGTGAGGAAGAACTCGGTGAGTGAGTGCGTGAGTGAGGAAAGAATGATTACATCAGTGAGGAAAGAGTGAGTGAGTGAGGAAAGAGCTAAAGAGTGAGGAAAGCATTTATGAAACGAGTGGATGGAGTGAAAGCCACAAAAGAAAGGACAGCATATTTATCAATTATATCTGATTTAGAGAATACTTGCCTCATTTATTTGTTTCAAATTATTTTGTGATATGTTGATGTAGTAGACAATTGCCTCCCAAAAATACATGAAATTCTGCATTCAAAGTATATTAATTACATAGAGAATTAAAATATATTGATTTAAAAGATAAAAATATATTAGCATTCCCAGTGTAGAAAGCTTGCTTAAAGACCATCGTAAGTGGGCAGAAAAGAACTCACTGTCTGCCAGATGGTATAAGACATCGACTGAACTAGTTCCTCCTCTCATTGACAGGCACACACTAAAGCTGGCCATACACGATAGAGACTGGCCCATCAATTTCAAGCCAAGGGGATTGTCCCGCATCGGTCCAGTCTTTATGGTGTATGGGGGAAAAAAAGCCAGTCTCGTCGGGCTTGTCTTGGCTCGCCATCCTTTCAGCATGTTGAAAATCCTGTCCTGTCCCGTTGCAATTTGCTGACTCGCCGCGCAAGTCCCTAACGTGTGTGGGAAGAGATTAGCCTCCCAGAGTCCTGACCATCCCTCAAGAATGAAACAAGTATGATACCTGAGACTGAATGTTATTCACCCGTAGGACGAAGATTGGCCTCCATACATATCGTTTTAAGCAGTGTCCTCATTGCAACTTCTCAAGTATGTCGCAGGCAACCAAATATTTAACTCAAGATTTTGTTACTGAATTCATTGAACTTTATAGACTTCATCCGTGTTTATGGAAGGTAAAAAGTGAAGATTATTTTAATAAATCTAAAAAGCAGGCTGCCTATGAAGAGTTATTAGAGGTCTGCAAGAAAATTGATGAGAACGCAGACGTAGATTTTGTGAAAGCTAAAATTTCCTCATTCAGAGGATCTTTTCGAAAAGAGCTTAGAAAAGTCAGGACCTCGAGGAGGTCTGGTGCAGGAGAAGAAGAGGTATAATGTGCCCAAATTATGGTACTATGATTTGTTACTTTTCACGGCAGATCAAGAAATTCCGAGGGATTCTACTTCAAACTTACAAGATGAACAAACGCAGCAGGAAAATCAAGGAAACTCTCATGAACCAGTAAGTAAATATAGCCTTTAATTTCCTTTAATTAACAGTTTTTTATTAGCAATGTGATTACATAAGAAAAAAGTTTTGACATTAAAGAAAATATATATATCCTATATATATATATATCTATATTATATATATATATATATATATATATATATGTGTGTTGATTACATAACGAAACAAGTTTTGACATGAAAGCAATATATATATTATATATATAGATATATATATATATATATATATATATAAAACAAGAGCATTCTCTCAATGTATCATTGTGTCTTGCCATGGAACTTTACCATTACCACTGAAATATTCAACATATGAAAATCTAACATCTTTAGCTGAATCGCAGGCATTTCGTTGGCGTGCTACTTGAATGTTTGCAAAGTGTGTAGCATTATAGTCGGCCTTTCGCCAATCTCCATCCTGCAAAATGCCACTTTCAGTGTTTTCAAAGTCAATCATGTTTTGAGGTGTGTAGGATTTCCTGCAATTTCTCCGTAAGAAATTATGAAGTACACAGCTTGCCAATACCACAAGATCAATTTTCTCAGGTTTCAATGCAATGGGGGTATGAACACTCGAAACAAAAAAAAAAAACATCTATTAGACAATACACCAAAAGCATTTTCCACTACTCGTCTGGCACGAGATAATCTGTTAATTATAAATCTTCTTCTCATAGTTTAAATCTCTTTGGGGGAAAGGTTTCAGTAAGTGCTCATGCAGTCCAAAAGCTTCATCCCCAATGAAGACAAAATTCAACCCATGTTTGGTTTCGTTATTTTCAGGCAAATTTAAAGTCCCTTCCAATAACTTTTGGTGAAAAAAGAGTTTTCATCCAACACCTCCACCATCTGAAACCCGGCCATTTTTGCCTACATCAACCATTATAAACTCTAAATTAGCATTGACTATTGCCATTAAAACAATACTATAATACCCTTTATAATTAAAATAATAAGATCCACTGTTTGCTGGAGGTACAATAGAAACATGTTTTCCGTCAACTGCTCCACCACAATTGGGAAAATTCCATAACAGATCGAAGTCCTCGGCAATTTTTTTCCACTCTTCACGCGTTGTTGGGAACTGAAAGGCAGAAAAATTCATCTATGTAAATAAATTTCAATATATAATCATAAAAACAGCAAATTTTTGTATATTTTCGATGAGTATAGGATAATATATATATATATATATATATATATATATATATATATATATATATATCTATGAGTGTGTGGTATACAGTGAATATGTGTATTAATATTTATTAATTAATTGTATGATTTTCATTTTTCTCAGGATGGTGATGAGGAAAATTTAGAAACAGTCCTGGACCAAACAAGGAAACCATCTACGGCAGATGATAGGCCTACTTCTTTAAAGTCATCTGTTCAGGAAAACCCGTAAGAGAAAGAATGGTGGAAACCTTCAAAGGGAAACACTCATGAAAAAAGTTGAGTAAATGTCTCGAAAGGAGGAAGAGGATGACTTTGATATTTTTTGGCAGACTCGTTGCTTCAAAATTAAGAAAATTAAATGGCCAACAACATATGTTGGCTGAAAAGCAAATCTTCTTGGAAATATTATACAACTTCTCCACTGATAACAAGTACAGCCTCATCATCAGATCATACTCCCCCATTCTAAATGAAAATCTACGAGAAAAAACCTATGTACAAAATGATTCTGATATCCCTTCGTTCAGTGGTGAAGAAGTAAACCGGCCCTATTATTTTTCATTATAATTTTCAAACAGTTTGAAAAGAGCCCTTATAACTTTTCATTATATTTTTCAAATAGGCTAGCCCATATTTTTTTTTTATCATAAATTTGAAATAGCCTACATAAATTTGATTTTTATTAGGTAGCCAACTAAAGAAAAACACAGGCTTTTAGTTTTTCATTTTAATTTTCAAACAATTTCAAAATAGGCAAGTTAATTTTTTTTAATTTGTACTTAATTCAAATAGATGAGTAAATTGCATATGTGGAAAGGACTTATCAAATAAAGTACTAAAAAGGCATGATATTTTACTTACCTTCAAATATTCATCACGTAAGCTGTCATATATTGCTTGACAAGTTTCAGGTATGATTTTTCCTAAAGCTTGGGCAGAAATTCCAGTTGAAAATTTGAGATCCTCCAGTGACCTCAATGTTGAAGTCAACCTTTCTTCTGCAGAAATAGCCTGTCTCATTACTGTGTCTTCTTTTGTAATCTTTGTCGAAACAAGGGATAAGAGGTATGTGAAGGCTTCGTTGGTCATTCTCAAATAATTTCTATAATCATCTGGGTTATTTTCCTTTAACTCATTCAGTAACATCATATGAGAAAATTTCTCTCTCTTTCTTAGCCATTCTTTTGACCATTGTCTTCTGCGATTTTTGCCACACATTTCATAGTTATTGTCCTCTTGATCCAAGAGAGCTATGATTACAGCAATCATCTTTCTTTTATTTAAAAAAAAAGCCATATTGCGAATGATATGTCACCTTACAATCAAGACCGCTTGAACACTGAGTAATCTTCTCATAGACCGATGGGCAGATAATGAAGAATGTGGTAACTCCCAGAGATGGCAGAGCATGTTGTCCTCTTGAAATTCTGTCTCCATCGTGTATGGGCAATCCTTAGGGGTCTGGCGCGGAGGGCCAGTACCGCCGTGACGGCCCGCCGTGCCAGTCTCTATCGTGTATGGCTAGCTTAAGAAAGCTTGCTGTGATCATCCACAGACTCAGGCTAAGATATAAAGCCTGCTGGGAAATCGTGGAAAACAGCCAGACCATGTGAAGTGTGAACACTTAAGAAGAAACACAGCCACCACTCCTTCACTACCTGCTGGAATGCAGAGAAACAGCACAGCTAAGAGGTGCAGCACAAATTGAATTACTTGCACAAGATGCTGAGCATGCAGCTGCCACAGTCACAAAGACAATCATTGGAAACTTAGAAGAGCATGCCCAGATGCTCTACAACCTACCTCCACCAAGGTAAATAAACTAAGTGACATCAACCACCCTCATCACATCCCCTCACTGTAAGGCTCTATCCACATCATCCACTATCATTCTTCTAAACTTTACCTACCACTGAAATCCTCCTGAAGGGACCCAAGGGAGTAAAGGGTTGGACAACCCCACCTGCACTGCTTCTCTAATATTCGAAAGCCTTACATTCTTTCAAACTTTTACTATAATATGACATGATGGCCCTCTCTTACTGACACCATCATCCTTCCCCTGTTCACTCCTATCTCTACAACTAAAAATATTTCCAATTTCATAAAACTAACCAAGAACCTAATGAATCTTTTCAGATCACCTACAAGGGAAAGGCCCGTGCCAACAAGAAGTGTTGGCTTAATACAACAACAACAACATCTTTTAATGATGCCTTTTCCAATAGGATTCTCTCTGATAATATTTTTGGTGGTTAACCTGATACCAATGTCGGCCACTCGGGGTACATAAATATCCTTGGAGGAGGATGACGCTCCAAACTTTGAAAGAATGCATGTCGGAGTGATGGTTCTGTGGTGCTTTTAACATTGAGAGTTATTGCAGTTTTTTTTTCCAGAACATTTCTCTTTCCAAGTTCCAAATACTTCTTTGGACTTGATATTGATGTGAAATGTCACCAATTCATTTGTTGCTTTCATACATTCAGTAATGAAGCTGTCGATTTCTGAAATGTCCATAGCTGAGAAAATGATAGTAAATAGGTCAAACTTTGTATTCTTGCACTGTACAATCATTTGCATGCTGTTACATCAGTAGGATAATCTTATGCAAAACTCTCCATTGCATTCAATTTTATTTTGTTTGATCACATTGCCATAACATCCCAATAAATAATTTGCTTCTGTACCAAAAAGTTATACAACATAAAATTGATGTTCAAATTTCTCTTTATGAGAGTATGCCAGTAAGTAAAAACTGAAAGCCTGAATACTTATGCGTTAAATTACACATTATTCTATGTTGCTTTTTTGCAAAGTGTGCCACTTTTGACAAATGATGTTGCCACATGGTCAGTCACATAACATGTTTAACCATCCAGCTTTAGCTTCAGATCTTTTTCGTATTATAATGAGATTATTTTTTGCCCTTTTATCAAAATTTGCAAATTGACTTTAGAGTAATCGTTCTTATCCCAGTGGGCAAGCATATTCCTATGATTATGAATAAGGTCTTCACCCTCCTGTTTGTGGATTTTTCCTCGTAGTGGCTGTATCCTGTCTGTCCAATAGCCTCTGGGACTACACGAATCGTTTAATCATCACTGAAATTCTCGACAAGTTCTCTGTACTTCTTTTTTGAAATACACATAACTTTGAGCAATACGCAGCAATACGGTACGGTAGATGCACCAGGCAACGTTCACTAGTTTAAAATGTGACTAAAATGCTATAAATAAATTTAGACTTCAGTAGTACAAAAGGCATTTAATTATTTATATCATTAATTGAAGTCTAAATTCAAATGTGATGTTTCTGTCTCATATTTAACACGACTTTTTCAACATCACTCGTCCTCCTCCGATGATTGGAAGAAAGGGAGATAATGTCATTCCAACGTCACTGCTTTTCTGCTCTGTGAATGGCCGAGCAGTCACTTGTCGGCTAAGGCGTATACATTTTCTTAATATGCCCACTAGGGATTGTTGCCGCATATACAGACTGATCTTGAATATATCGTTTTTTAAAAATTATTAAGATTTCCAGATTTTAAAATGAAAAAAAAGCAAAATATGCAGATTTTTAGGAACCAAGAGAATTTCACTTAAATATTTCAGTTTAAATTGCTTGAATTTAAAAATACTAAGTAAAATATACAGAATCTAAAAGTGAACATCATCCCTGCTGCCTCACTCTACAGTACGCAATTTGTTTTGCTGTTATTCAATTTCAGCACTTCCAACACTGTAGTAAATGGAGTAGAATTCATTACTGCTGCTGAATGACTGAGTCTTGGAACTGGCATTAAACCATTAAACGTGTCTACAGACTCGGTTGGAATCAGTCCGTGAATGAAAGTAAGCAGTTCTACTTCCTTTGCTATAGCGTTGGTAGGGTTGAAATTGTTTACCAGCCAAACACACACTTATTGCAATATGTTCGGCTGTTGTGTGTGATGCTTGTCCACTTTCATCAAGCCTGCAGTTGGTGCTTTTGTGGACAATGTCTGCCCATAAATAAATTGTACTTATTGTTCCTGAATTTGGTTTTGCCAATTTTGGATCCTTTGAACATACAAATGCAGTAGTCTGAATCGCCACAAATGCACGTTTTACATAGCTGTTCAGCTGCTGTAGCCCTTAGGACAATTCTTGAATGCTAGTATATAAGAAAGGACCACATTGACAAAACCCTACTAAAGATTGTAAAGATTAAAGTCCTTAAAAACATCCAGCCCTTGGAAGATATGTATCTCGGTAAAGGTATTGCATTTAGAAGTAAAACTTCACATGACACTGAGGATCTTAAATGTTTTAGACGAAGCTGTTTGGAATTTTCATAGAAGCTACCTTTTCAATGTATAAAAATTTCCCTTTGATTCAGATGCTATCAATTCTTTGAAGGCATCAAGTCCAAAAGTAGTTATGAATAGAGAATTGACATCTCTAAATGATATGATGTCCTTTTTTGGTCATTCAACAGAGTCTGATATTCAGAGTATTGGCACAGAATGGAGGTTGCTAAGTCATACTTTAGATATTATCAATGTGAGTTCAGATATGAAGCCAGAGATAATTTGGAGCACATTAGCTTCAGCTAAGCTATTAGATCGTGTTTCCAAATTTGTATAACTTTAATCAAACATTATTTATTATGTTTACCCAACTTAAGTGCAACTGCAGAAAGTGTATTTTCTTCGATAAACCGAAAGAAAACAAAATCAGAAATTGGCCATATACTGAAACAATTAATACAGGTTTGTTCCATACAAAGCAATTGCCTATGAGAGACAAATCATATTATGAAATAACATATACAAAGAACTCTTAGGCAGAACAAAGAAATTAGGAAGGGACAAATATGTACATCATCAGTAGAAGACAGAAAAAGAAATTTTCCAATCAGTTATATACATGGTGTTTCGAAATTAGAGCCCAACTCCCCTCTACAGCATAAACTAAAGTTAATATGGACAAAAACAAAAGTAATTCAGAACAGGTAAAGTGGTGGGGGGGGGGAACCTCTACATACAAAAGACCCTATGTACAAAAAATTCAGGTTACGAAAGCAAAGACAAAGATTTTTTTGCTTCTGTGCATGAAAATAATTCAGGTTGTGAAAGGGTAAAGTCCGAGATTTGCCTGGGCCGCCGAAAACAGTTTTAAAACTAGCGCGCCGCCAACTCAGTAGGACTTTGCCACCATCCTCCCGCTCTCCCATTGGTTTCCTGATGCTAGTCACTGCCGCAAGATCCTGCTCTCCTATTGGTCAGCATCTGTCCCATCATGCCTCTATGTAAAGGCGTTACTTGACCATTTTTTGTGGCAACATTATTGTAAACACCTGGAATTCGTTCGTTCACATATATTTCATTTGTTAACGTAAATTCGTGTTAGTGATTTCACTTTCATTGTACCGTAAGTTACTTTATTGTGTTGTGTGTGAACTTAATTACTTACATTATTAGCCATGGGTCCCAAGAATGTTGCTGAAGTTCACAGAAAGAAGAGGATGCTTTCTATGGAGAACGAAGATGGAGATAATCAAGAAGCGTTAAAGTTTTCTGCCATTTGTTAATGTGTTTCGTAAAGTTTAGTGTTAATGTTTTCTGCCATTTTTTAATGTTTCATAAAGTTAAGTGTTCATGTTTTCTGCCATTTGTCTTCCTCCTCCGTCGTCACTTTCGGACATCGCCTCACTCGAAAGGTAAGGTTCCACATTTTACTACATATGTATGTACGTACATGTATGTTACAGTATTTCTTGTACCCTGTACATTATTACACTTTATTTACAGGTACAGTCATGGTTATGTTAGGTATTGAATGGTCCAAATTGTTGTATTTCATTGTTTATTGGTCAATTTAGCTTTATTATAAAATTTACTGTGGTGTTTTTGTAGGGCTTGGAACGAATTAGGCAATTTACATGTAAAACATTGTTCTAGATACGAAAAAAAATCAGGCTACAAAGGCCAGTTTGGAACGGATTAATTTCGTAACCTGAGGCACTACTGTATTTATTTAAGTTTCTCTCTGAGTATTTATTATTTTGTGTGGCCTCCTTCTGCCTGTACCACAGCCTGAATTCTTGATGGGTATGATTTCAGCAAATTGTAAGAAAACCGAGACTCAAACTCCATTTCCCTGAGCACTTCGGTCACCTCTCTTCGCAGGTCATCAAGGCTTGGTATACCATCATAGTTCACTGTACGCACTTCAACACAATTCTTTAAAATACTACCAATGTTTTCACACACATTGGCCAGGGGAACTACCTGTAAATTCACTTGACAAGAAGATATTGATACCACTGTTTTGAAGCAGCTCCTGCGTCTGAAACATGGTGCCTTATCATGCAAAAATGTGACTTCTTCAACAAATAACACATTGTCAGGATCTTTGAGGAAAGGAAATACTCCACCAGTAAGTACAGTTTCTGTGAAGTATTCGACATTTCATGACTGTCCTTTTTCTTTGATGAAACAGAAAAATTCCAAAACATTCAGGAAATTTCACAACTTGGCGATAGTGCACATCATTGCTGATATCATCCAACTTTGCCACCCAAATGATGTCATTTTTATTATTTGGCTTCCTGACTGTGTAAATGAAGAATTCATCTGATGCAGCAACATGGAGAAAGTCAGCTTCATCCCAATCTTTAAGAAACGAACCACAAAACCATTCACAGTCTTCTCTCTGTTGCTGAGTGATGTTGGGCTTGCTGATAACATGAATTACGGCTTGATACCAGATTTTTTCAACTCATGATATACAGCACTATAACTTCTCTTCTTCCCCCTTTTTGTTTCTAGTTCATGTGCCAATTTATGTGAAAACTTTCTTGGTCTACCCACTACCACAGCTATGATGTCTTTTGACTCCTGAGAAAGGACTTCAGGCCTTCCAAGATTCTCACTCTTTCCGCAATGACAGTCATACGGATTTTTGTTCCAGTTCCTTTTAACAAAGGATTCATCTCTTGTAATGAATTTAGCTATCCAGGAATGTGAAATGAAAGATGCGCCAGCATCCCTGGCCTCTCTGAAGATTATAGCTTAGATTCGGTCAATCCATCTGATTTCCTCCAAGTTGTTAGCCATGGATGTATATAGCTCTGTCACTCAGTCTGAAAATACAAGAAATATAAAATGAAAAATAGCTAAATAGAAACTTAAGATAATGTACTTGGAGATAGGCTATAGCAGAAAACTTCCTAACTTTCCATGTTCTGTGGAGGGGGGGTGGGGTGGGGCGCTCTGATTTCGAAACACCTGGGATATCATATTACCAACAATATGATTATACTGTCCAACTCGAAGTCCATCATTATGAAATTTTTTTTATATAAGTTGATTATTCAAAGTTAATTGCTAGGATGAAAGTATTTTTCATCTATAAGCAAGAAACAAACATCTGAATTTTTCTTTCAGTAATTTGATTTCATGTAAATTACATCACATTTCCATTAACCTTTTTTTATCGATTAATTTTGCCAAATACAGATTTACCAGTAAATATCCAGTATGAAAAATAATGTAGCAACACTACACAGGACCCACTGGATAATTCGGGATTTTATCATCGATACCATAAACTGGAGACTGAAAGACTGAATTAAAACATCATTGAACCCTAAATCCTAAAGAAAACTACACTAATTAGTTTTTTTTCTTTCATAGGAAGGACATTTCTGTCCTTAGCCTTCTAAAGTAATCTCAATTTTTGTGTGTATATGATCCTTCATAAGCCTAATCCTTTTGTTTCACTTGTATAAAAGCCCTACACTCTTTTGAAGTATCAGATTTATATGTAAAATATTCATGGAAATTATTAAGTTTATTTGTAAATATCTCTTTACATTACATATGAAATAGATTATTAACAAATGGCATTTACATTTGCACATCAATAAAATAAATTACTTAAAAACACCTCTTTACATTATACATGAGAAAAAGCAGCCTCTCTCTCTCTCTCTCTGGGTGTGTGTGTGACAGACTGCAGAGCCACGAAGTCATAAAGAAAATTATTTTTATTTTGCACAATCAATCATGATAAGGAATGTAGCTATCATTCCTTTTACACAATTATAATATTGTTGAACTTAAACTTCTTACTTGTCAAAACTTTTTTATTTGAAATAAAAAAAATTACAATCCGTTGACCGGAAGGCAATCCATTACGAAAATCGTCTACTGGGGAGAAATTACAATATGTAAAGTATTTTTTTGTAATAGATCAAGTGGTATTTATTATTATTAGCAATTCTTGCATGACGTTTAAAATTCTTAGAATCAGTGAATATTGGCAGTACGCCGATGCTCAAGCTATTGAAAATGCACATGTAAAATGCAGTTGCGTATCTGATTTTGGGAACATAATAATACTTGCAATATAAAACTTGTGAAAAAAAAACCAGTAAAAACATCAAAGGGTAAAGGGGGGAGGACCCTTGTGAGTGTGAGGATTGATCAGAAACATACATATAAGGAGGCTGTACAGAAACGTATAGTGTCCCTAACGCTCACATACAAAATGGAATCGGAGTCCCGCTGTGATTGTGCTTTCTCTCACCTACAAATATACATATATAATCAAGCATACAGGATACATATTTCGATGGTATAGTATATATTGGCGGAAAGGCCGCAAACTGCTCCATACATTTTGGGTATCTATATATATATATATATATATATATATATATCTATATATATATATATGAATGATATATAGGAATGATATACAATTTCGGCAGAAATAACATCATTAAATGCAGGTTTTTTTGGGTAGGGGGAAATATATATATGGCGTCTGAATATTTCCCGGCGTAGACTATAAAGAGTTTGTAGAGATGAACTCGAGACTATATTGAGGGAAATACAATTTAGGATAAACAACCGTCCCTTAAAATTTCTTGATGAAGAATCCATAGTGCCCTTATTGACTCCATCACATTTCTTGACTGGTAGGTAGAATTGTTGATACATTAATTGCCTTCTGTAGTGACAGAAGATAGCCCTGACCCTAACTACTTTGATCATTGTAAAAAGAAAACTTTAGTTATGTATCCAGTCTATAGTTAACCATTTTGAGAAGATGTGACGAACAGAATATCTATATAACCTCTCTTTGGAAATGGAGCGAAGGATATCGGCCAAACCAAATCAAGAATCCAAAAGTGAAGGGTTGTGATGAAGTAGAATATTTTGTTCGTGAAAAGTGTTATTAATATAGAAACACTCAATAATTCAGTTTTATGACACACACACACACACACTCTCATACGGTCTCCTCTAGGAGCAAGAGCCTGTGCTGGCATAAGGCCAGCTAAATCTAAAACAACCACAACAACAACAACAACACATACGCACACACACAGGTGGCTCATCTAAAATGGCGACCCGTATGGAAACAAGACTGTGCTAAGAAGTTTACACCCAACTGTCATAACCTTGAAGTTTGTTTAGAAATAAATTTGTTAATGAACACAAAATACTATCTCTTACATAGTAATTTCATGTTCATACAATCTGTGATAAATGAGAAATTCAGGAGGAGGGTGGGGTCGTGTAAGTTACGTATTTTCGTGCACAGGCGCGTTACGTAACTCTCATCATTTTCAACCTATAATTTTGAAAAGTATGGCCTCTAAGAGACCCCTTTCGCCCGGTACTCCCAGGGAGGACCCGCCCTTGGAGGACGAGCAAGCTTCGCCACCGTAAGAAAGAAGATTTTACCCGATTTCGACAGGGCAACAACCCAGCTCCCCTACGACATCAGCACCGAATACGGCGAGTTTTACAGAATTTCCGGCACTTCCCAAGTTCAAAGCTGTTGTTATCGAGGGCCATACTTCTTATGCTGCAGTCAGGGCCCTTGAGAAAAAATATCCTGCTGCAAACCTCACAGATAGACCAAATTTAAGGGGGGGAGTTTATAATTACTCCCAAGGACCAGAAAGCTGTTGAACTACTCAAGAAGGACAACCTATGCCTGCTACTTGATCCTGCTACAAAAATTAACAAGGGGGATGTTTATTTGTAAAGTCCCCAAACAAAATTGCATTCACGATCGATAGAGTTCTCGAGGTTCCCAACATCATGGAAGCCAAGAGATGTACTGCCAAAGATGGACAGGAGACTCTCAAGATCGAAGCTACTTTCAAGGGCCAAATTCCGGCCAGGGTCAGCCTTGGAATTCTAGGCACATATGAGACCGAAGCCTTCGTACCAGAGCCTCTGAGATGCTTCAAGTGTCAGAGGTTTGGACATCACAAGAACGAGTGAAAGCAAAGACACATCTGTGGAGTGTGTAGTGCAAAGCATGAAACAGAAGTGTGCTTGAAAAAGTACAAGGAAAAGGGCCACACAGTTGCCCGATGCCCTAACTGCAGCCAGCAACATCATGCTTGGTTTAAGGGATGCCCAGTCAGACTGCAGAGGATTTGGAAGGCGAAGGGCATCCCTCCTCCACCTGCAAGACCTCGGCTACCATCACCGACCAGGAAACCTCCCAGCAACCCAAGGTTCGATCCTAGAACGAACCTACCTCCTGTACCACAAACCACCCAACCTTCCTCCCAACCTCCTCCATCCCGGCACTACATCCCCACCCCCTCATCCTCTCCGTATCGCCAAACTCCCGCCCCTCTACCTCCTCCCCCTACTCCCCCAACCCCTCAGGTTACCCCCCTAACCTCTGCATCGCCGAAGACGTCGATTCCTGCTCGTGCCGAAGCAGGAACCCAGACAGAAGACGCAGTTGAAGAAGAAATGCAGACCGAGACACCGACTGTAGCTCCTGTTTTGTTTAAAGAAGCAGGAACACAAACAGAGGAGTTTGTAGCTAAGCAAAACAGCGAAACTCAGACCTGCAAACAAGAAAATAGAACTGCAAACGTCGGTAACGAATACTTCCTCGTAGGAGAATATCAGATCAGGAAGTTCCTGCTGACCTACGAGGAGTTTGAGGCATTTTTAAATAGAGCCATCTCCAATAACGACAGTGACAGTGGTCATCAGCTGTTCTCTGAGCTCGTCCACGCTCTGTTGGACCTAGAGATCAGTCTCCCAGATGACCTCCTGTTAGAAGATTTCAGATACAGATCTCAAACATAAAGATCGCAGCTACATGAAAAGTGCTGTTTATAGCATTAACTGCTGTTTCTTTTACTAAACAATCCTCCTTTCCCCTCCGTTTTTCGGCCGCCTCACGTCTAACGACCGAATATTTCAACTGTCACTCTAACTACCGCTTAAGCTGTCGCTTATTTTTGTTATCCTGTTTCTAAAACTGATAATATTTCGTTTTTCCTTCGTCGTTCCCTATTGCTAAACGATCGACGCTCTCTGCTTTTTTTTTTTCTCGTAAAGTGAAATATGGTACTTGAACTCCATAGAGTTGCGCTTTTTTTTTCCGTTTTGTTTTTCTACGACTATAAATTTTTCGATTCATTACTGGCTATCTCTGACTCGCCAGGACTCGCTACTATCGATCTTTATCTTCTACTAATGGGTACCTTAGGGTTTAAGGGGTTTGTAACCTTGCCTATTCACTTTTCCTTTCACCTTTGAAATCCATACCATTCCACCTGCACATTCCATAGAAATCATAAATAAAAAGATCGCCTCATATCCTTAAATCACCAATGCATCTAAAAAACAAAATAATTCAAATGACCTACGGGCTGCTACATTAGCTAAAGCCCGTGCTGGCATAAAGCCAGCTTAATACTCCAACAACAACAACAACAATGGTCGTGTTATTATTATTATTGAAGGGAGGCCCTAAGTAGCCTATTGGTAGAAAGAAGGTTTGGAAGGACAGTCATAAGCTGAACCTCATATTAAAATGTATTGCGGAAACTTACTTTACAACATGACGCTACGGAATGTAATAAATTATCAGAGTTTCGTAACCCCAGAATAGATGATGTAACAAACAAGTATGTTATTTTCTGAAAAATGACGTTTGTTCCAAATTGTAAAGAATTTTCCTGATTTATTTTGGAATAAATAACTGTGAGCCATTTGCCTATCCTTTTGTAGGATTTTGTATAACTTGAATTTTTGTACCTTTTCTTAACATTTTTTCTTTTAATTTTACGTTTACTTTTGTTATATTTGTTTTGTATGACTTTAGCCCATTGTAATTTTGCTATAGAGTTTCCGACGCCTGGCCGCCAGCCAATGAAAAGTCGAGCACCCTCCGGGTCCTGCAGGAGCATCCGTGAGCGCCCGTACGACCATGATATATAGCGAAGGACTCACCACCAAGATCATTACGGGCTGCTCTGTGAGCAAGAGCCCGTGCTGGCACAAGGCCAGCTTAATCTTAAACAACAACAACCACCAAGATTCAGTCGTCCAGCAACCATCGCTGTGACCATGCCCTGGCAGATCTGGGTGAAACGTCAGAGAGAGAGAGAAAGAGTATATATTATATATATATATATATATATATATATATATTATATATATATATATATATATATATTGTATATATATGTATATAGCAGTAATAAAGATAATTCAATATGACTACACTAGATTTGACGATCCCCTTTGGCACGTTGCTTGCCAGTTTCAGCAACATTGAGAAATCCTTAATAAGGAAAATAGAGAAGACTCTATACAAAATTAATGGAGCTGATGCAGCAATCCTTTTCAACAAGACTTATATATAAAATGATTATATCCTTTTACAGAAATTTCAATTTACACCTTTCTCTCTCCCTTCTCTTTCCATCATCCACCTCTGTTTATTAACGTTTCATCATTTTATAATAATTTCTCACCCATAACAAATTGTTTGATAAAATTTTACTAATCATTAGAACATTTTCATTTATATATTCCATTTTGTACATTAGCAAACATGGTGGGTGAGGTTAGTATTGTATTCTAACCTATATCAGTCTTCCTACAAAGTTTGGGTTTCTTGAAGGGGGGTATGGGGCCGGAGGCCCCCCCCCCCCGGGTCAGGTAACGTTCTAGGTTAGGTTAAGTTAGGTTGGTTATATGTTAGGCTACCTTCACGTTTGTCTTTCTTTAAGGGGGTGTTACGGGGGATGGAGCCCCCCTGGTCCGGTAACATGTTCTACTATGTTAGGTTAGGTTGCTTATATGTTAGTCTACCTTCAAGTTTGTCTTTCTTTAAGGGGGGTTACAGGGGGGCAGAGGCCCCCCAGTCAGGTAACATGTTCTACTAAGTTGGGTTAGGTTAGGTTGGTTAGGTTAGTATGCTAAACTATATGTAAGTCTTTCTTTATCGGGGGTACTTGATCACTTACATCAACCGCCCCACCCTCCCAGCCTAGCTGATGTGCACTTTTACTACCCCACTCCATCCTTCCTATCCTGTTTCATACAGTACACTCCCATAATTTCTCCTGCCATACCATACTCCAAGCCACTGCTGATGCTGGCGTCATGTCTGTCTGTAATCCTTGAATCTCACCCTTCCTTCCTACCCTGTTTTGTACAGTCCACTCTCCCATAATTTCACCTTTCATACCGTACTCCAATCCACTGCTGATCCGGACGTCATGTCTGTCTATAATTCTTGAACCTCACTCTTCTCTAAGCCCCTTATTTATATGTATGTATGTATTAATTGATATTACAAATCAATTACACATTTACCATTACCTTCTTTCCCGACAGTTTTTGTTTTATTATCCTTAACACCCTCAATCTTGTTGCGTTAAGTACTTGTTCATTTCTGTCAACACCCCACCCTCTCAGTCAATAGCAGCTGTGCATTTTTAATAACCCGCCCCATCCTTCCTACCCTGTTTCGTGCGTTCCACTCTTCCATGATTCCCTCACTCATACTGTACACAAACACTACCGCTGAACCAGACGTCATGGCTGCTTGTAATCCTGGAGCTTCACGCCCCTCCGAGCCTCTTACTAAGGACACACTACCGCCTACCTGTAACAATTGTTACCTCAGTTATAAGGATTTCTCTTCATATTACTCGGGGCATTATGACCGATTAATCCAGCTGTGCCAAGATGACGGGCTTTTAAGAAAGCAAGTCTTTTGCCCCCATTGTGGTAGCGAGTGCAGACTCGATTTGCAAAAGAAGAGCTCCAGGTAACTTACTTACACCTTATTTGTTGGTTTTTACATGTAACCGTAATATGTTTCGACCATAAACTGGGTTAAACATTTTATATTCTTCTATACCATTTATGTGCCTGGTCCATATTTTCATGTTTTGTAAGCTGTAACGGGTATTTCTCTTTCTCCATTTCTCTCAGATGCGACTAGTCATATACCCCTTTTGTAAGATGGCCAAGAAGAGGTGTGGTTTCTACCTCCATCCCTTTAAGGTAAGGTTCCAAAATTATTCTTTATTATTATTTTTAGATCGTTCTGCCCGAGTGTTACATTTTTGTGGGAAGTTGTTCATTATCAGGCAAATCTATATAATTATTCCGTGGCGAGCTACTAGTCAACTCGTACCTTCCCTTCTCACCTCCCCCCCAGAATGCCATCTTCCCCTTAGTGAACATATGGCTCTGAGGTGGTTGCGCATGGAGGTTTGTTTACATTTCTACAATGTCCAAACATGGAGGTTTGTTTACATTTCTACAATGTCCAAACATGGAGGCTTTGTTTACATTTCTTTGATGCTCACCAACCGAACACTTCGATCGTTTCCCAACTGAGTTAGTCTATGGCAGTTGACGTTTTCCTATGTTATTTTACTTACTAAACAAGATTTCTAAGGTATATTTTTACGTTCAACTGTAACTAAACTGTTATTTACCTTTGAACTCTATTACAATGATACATCGTATCCTGTGGTACCATCTTGTAGTCTTCAAATATGTCCGAATAAATATTCCTTTGAAATAGTGTTCAGTAAGTAAAATTACATAGGAAAAAGTCAACTGCCATAGTCTACCACGATGCGGACTGCTTATATAGAAATACCCAATTCAGCTACGCATTTACGGATGCCGAATCTCGTCTCGTCTTCGATTCTTGAAAGCCTACCCTATCTTGAATCTTGAATGTATTTTCGGCCAAATACCCGACGAATCATGAACACATAGGTTTCCTAACAGAATTCTTACTCTATTACTAGTGAAAACACAGTCACTATGAGAGTGTGGAGAGTCGGGTGTTAACACTGTGAATACTTCTTGCTAAATGATTTTAAAATGCAATCTGTTGAATCTGGGTATCAGCACCGCATTGGTGATAAGGTCTCTGATTGGTTGGAAGAATTGTGGGCGGGTACATGTCGAAATTGAGGGGGGTGGGGGTGATTTTACACGTCTGTGGAAACCAACGCTGTATTTTAAGAAAAGGAAAAAAAAAAGGTTAATGTCTAGGAGAGGGCCGCATGAAGATATCAGTGATTTTCAATTTATTTTTACTAGAATGTGTAGGAATGTATGTAAATAGTGGTATACAAGTGAGATAATTTAGTTAAATTCAATAACAGTCGAAATATCGACGATCAAACTCACGCTACTCTTGTCTTCCTCCCAGAATTTTTCTAAGTCTGTTGTTATTGTTGACTGTGTCTTTTTTTAGCTCTAATGAGCCCTGTAACTACTATAATCCGCAGACAAACTAGTCCACTATGACGTCTTACACGTTTGGCCAATCAGAGTTTCATTTGCTGACACCTCATCAACTTTGGCCAATGGCGCAGGTGTTTGAACATTTTCTCAGCGCGACAATACATTTTCTTGCCCAGAAATTTCAGTTCATTCTTAGACATGGAGGCCGTAGCAAGCACTTCAGCTGTTATTGCACAAGAAGTTGAAATTCCAGCTTCTTGTCCTGACTGTTTCCTTAGTTACTGTGAATTTGTTTTAGCATATTCGGGGAATATTGAAAAACTAGTGGATTTGTGCCAGAGACACAATTTAATTTTACAAAATAAAATTTGTCCATATTGTCATGAAGTGTGTAGGGTAGATTATAAGAAACATAGTTTTAGGTGTGATAAGTCTTACATTTCGAAAGGACGTAGACGTAAGTGTTGTTCATATAAAGTGTCTTTGTTTGTGGGTACCTGGTTTTCAAAAGTGAAAGTGGACATTGAAACAAATTTGAAATTTATAGTTTTGTGGGTTCAAAATTGGTTTTGCTACGAAGTAGCCATTTCTGAATTAAAATTAAATAAAGGTACTGTATGCGATTGGTCATCATTTTGCAGGGAAGTAGTAATTAATTGGGTATTTCGGTGCAGCAAGAAAATTGGCGGCAACAATCTATAATGGAAATTGACGAGTCCAAATTCGGCAAGCGGAAATATAATGTTGGCCGAGTAATAGATGGCCAGTGGGTATTTGGTGGTATTTGCCGCGAATCACAAGAGTTTTTCCTGGTTCCCGTGGATACCCGGGATCGTGACACCCTGCTCTAGGTGATTAAGGAGAGGATCGAGCCAGGCACAACCATAATTTCTGACTGTTGGCGCGCATATGACTGTCTGGCAGAGGAAGGTTTTAAGCATTTGACTGTTAACCACAGCCTTCACTTTGTTGATCCCCATACACAGGCTCATACCAATACTGTGGAGAGGAAGTGGCGGGACGTGAAGAATTTAGTGCCTAAATTTGGTAGGAGAAAGCAACACTTCGTCGGGTACCTGGCCACTTCCTACTTTAAGTTGCATGTCAGGGAACATTTGCAACGGCTTCACGTTTTCCTCAAAGCAGCAGCACATCTTTATCAACCAACAGTTTAAGGTAAGCTTCAATAATTTATAGAGTATATTATAATGGTGGTAGTATAACGATGTATACAGCAGTACCGTCACTTTGGATTTGGTTTGATGGATGTGTTAGGTAGTGGCCTTAAGGGGGGGTCGCAGGGGGTGTGGAGCTCCCCTCGCTAGGCCTAGGTAGGGGTACAGGGCCCTAGGTTAGGTTAGGTGGTTGTATTAGGTTCGGTAGCGCCCCGAAAATCACTGTGGCCTTAAGGGGGGGTTGCAGGGGGGGGCGGAGCCCCCCCGCTAGGCCTAGGTAGGGGTACAGGGCCCTATGTTAGGTTAGGTGGTTGTATTAGGTTCGGTAGTGCCCCGAAAATCACTTTTCTCCTCCTCCCCCCCACCCAAAAACCCCGCTTCCCACTGGGGTCCCCCATAATTGTAGTAGTAGGTTTATGCTTACATTTTGTGTGTAAGAGTAAGTCTTGCCTTGTTTTTTATTCATTTCCTCATGTTTCTATGCGATGTGCAACACTAATCTGGTCGTTTTTTGCCATTTTTCGTCGTTAATACTTGAAAAACGGGTGCGGCCTTCTCCTGGACATTTACCAAAAAAAATGTGCAATACTGCGTAACACATACGTGAACAGGATCTTGTAAAGAATGGACAGTACAGGAAATCAGAGAGGCCAGTTGGAGGGACAATGTGAACTCTGTAAAATAGTAAAACGTAGTTTCTTTTATTTCCATGAAACCCAAGATATTGTGTATTATTATTAAAGAAAATAATATTGCAATTAAATGTTGTGGATGGGACACCTATATTGCATAAGATATGAATTCAAATATATATATATATATATATATATATATATATATATATATATATATATATATATATATATATATATATATATATATATATATATATATATATATACACAGGAATGTACATATGCTATTTAAGTAGAAATTATGAAATAAATACAATTTGGAGGTTAATGCAGGGAATAAGGAATGAATGTTATGAAGATTCAAGAATATTTTTTAACCTAACATAGTGGAACATGTTACCTGAGGCGGGGCTCCCCCCGTACCCCCCTTAAAGAAAGACAGACTTAAAGGAAGCCTAACATATAGGTTAGCATACTAACCTAACGTAGTAGAATGTGTTACCTGGCCGGGGGTGGGCCAAAAATGTTGAAGATTGTTCAGTCGATAACAGAATAAATATTGCATTTTCTTGTACGGATCAATGTTTTTGACTTACTGAAGCTGGCCTCACACTGGGCCTTTTTTTCTCGAGCTGCCGAGAATCGAAAACCGGGAGATTTTAGCTCGAGATCTTTGCTTCCCGTCTTGTCGGGAAACAGCAGCCACGAACCCCGAGCGACCGCGTAGTGTAAACAAACAAGATGGCTGCTTCTAACAGGACGTGCTCAGGAACCATGTCTCTTACCACACAAAGACATCGGTATGTGTGGACGTCCTTTGCTCTCCATGGATTGTTAGAAAAAGTAAGAGAGTTCCGAATGTTGTGGGATCACACGGATGACCTTTTTAAGAAAACTACGCTTAAAAAGTACAAATGGGAGGATGTTTACTTTTCCCTACTGCTCCTCGAAACCACGAGATCCTAGTGTGACGATACAACACTTTTGCTTGCGAGCATCGGCTGGATGCTGGCCAAAACCGCGAGCTAGAAATGACTAGTGTGAGGCCAGCTTTAGTTACGTTTACTAATTACCCTGTAACTACGAAAGTTAGAGGTATTTTGACGAAATATTTCGTATACGTATTCTCCATTGCCATACAAAGCTCCATGAATTTTTTCATGACTGGATTTTTTGCCCTATACCCCATATATAAGGGTACTGGCCGGCCCCCTTAACAAGGGTGCAAAGTTGGTCTTCACTGAAGACATTGCATTGTAAGGTAGTCTCTAACGTCCATTTGACTACCCTTATTAAGCATTCAAAGAAGCCTCCCTTTCATGGGAACCTCGGCATCTGAAAAATCCATTGGAATCCTCTTTCTCAAAGGAACTGCTGCATGTCATCCTCTTTGTGCATCTGGTGCAAAAAGGCCCTGGCAGCGCAAAAAGTCATAGCGTCATCATATATATCCTGGAGGCCGCTCCGTGGGTCAGAGTGAATCATCTCGGTATCAGCACGAATGTTGCAGCATCCAAGTTACTACAGTAGTCTAGATGTATGGTGCGACTGGTCATGCATGTGATGATGAGGAGGTACCCCATCGATGTCACATTCCTGTTGGAGAAAACAAACCTCCCCCATCCGGTTGGAAATTAAATTGTTTTTGTTTCCCTCCTGACTGGTTACCCAGGCCATAGCTATCTGTTGGTCCAAATGTTGAATCCCTAGAAGTTCCTTCAAACATTTTCCCAACTTAAACCCCAATAGCAAGTCTAGCAATTCTAATCTGAGTATAGTTAGCTTGGCTTGTTTCCTCAGTGTCACTCGCATTTTGGATGTGAGAATGTTGACCTGTCCTTCTCTGTTCTTCACGTTTGCCACAGCCCCGTACATCTTACTTGAGGCATCAGTATATGTAATTTTGACCCTTCAAAAATTATTCCCCTTGTGAATTTCAAAGTATGAATACAACTGAACTTGTCCAATATCCTACTGGCCTGTTCTTGTTTTCCCTTGCCCAACACATCATCCCATCCTACTCCTTCTTCCCATAAGTCCTGTAGGAAGATCTTACCCTTCACAGAGATAGGACTGACAACCCCCATGGGATCAAAATGATCAACAAGCAATAACAGTATTCTATGTTTTGTAAGTGCACCGCTCTTAGTCCCTTTAGACAGCTTCAAGCTCAAGCAATTCTTGCTTCTTTCCCAATTCATGCCCAAAACTGAAATCTCTATGGGTTCCGTTCCCCCAATCTGATGATCGAACTTATCATTACTGGTCCACCCCATTAATGGCATGTGAGCCTCAGCCAGCGAAGTTTTAACCTGCACATAATCCCTTCCCATCTTCTCTTCTGAAGCATACGTTTGTAAGTAGTTACCAACATAGAAGGACTTTACGAGGTCTCCCCTTCCCTTCCTTTCCAGGTGCGTTCTATGTACTTGCTGTAGCAGGTAAGGACTGGTAGTGATTCTGAAAACCACAACTTTAAAGGTGAAGGTAGCTGCTTGTGTAGGCATCTTGCACCGTAGAAAATGAAAGTATTTGGTGTCCTCGGGGTCGAGTAACACACAATGGAATGCTTTGGATATGTCAGAAGTTATAGCAAAAGGACTGTCTAAATTTCAGCAATAAATTGTACAGCATCTTGACCATATTTGGTCCTGGGTAGAGACAATCATTCATGGATAGCTTCCCCTTGGTCTTAGAAGAGGCCTTGAGAACTATGCGGAGAGGGGTGGTCAGGCTTTGCTTTTTCACTCCGAAATGAGGAAGGTAATATCCCTCTGTCTGCACTTTTTTTCCATGAAGCCACGTTCCAGATATGTCTGAAGGATGATCTGGTAAGCTGCTCTATAATCAGGATCCCTTTCGAATTGTTTCACAAGTGAGTTCAACTGTGCAAGAGCATTGCGATAATTAGTGTTCTGTCGCTCCGACCCACGAAATGGCAAGCGCACACGATAGCCTTGTTCTGTCCTCATGATACTTTGTTGCACCTTTTCCATGGCTTTATTGTGGGATGTAGTAAATTGTTCATGCGGTGCAATGACAGTCGTATCCAATTTCATCTTATGTATATATCTTGTTCAGTTCCTACCAACCTACACGTGTAGGGTTCGAACAGTCGACTCGTCCATCCCTTCCAAGGCCCACTGAGGCACCATCCCTTAAGGTGGAACCCCATCATGAGTCACAAACAAGTTAACCCTTTCAATTTTGTCCATCCCAATTACGAAAAAATTTAAATAATCAACCCCAATTAACAGATTGATGCGATTCAGAACATCCCCTTTAACATCCGTGTCGGACATTTCACACTCCTTTTCTTTCAAACATTTCTGTACATTCGTCAGCTTAATATTGTGGATGGGGATATCAACATCATCGTGTATCACTAATTTGGTCCTAATGACCTTCTTCCCCGTATGAATCTTACAAGACTCAATCTGAAATACCCATTTAACTAACTGTGAGTCAAAGGATGCAATATCTAGGAACATGCAGATTGGCCGAAGGCTTCTCTTTTACCACTTTCGCACTTACACATGGTTTCGCATCACTTCCCTTAGAAGAATTCCCTTGATTTGTGTTATAATGTGCCGTTGGAAGGTTCTGATTCTGATGTTTCATGGGTGGCAACAAAACATGAGACGATGGACGAGTGGAATGTTGAACTTGGATTGGTGGTGGTGGTGGGTGTGCCAGAGTACAACTCACTACAACTGTCGTCACAGACGAGGCTATGATGACGTCCATCGCACAGTTTGCAGTTCTGTTTACTGCTACACTGTTTGCTACTGTGCCCTGAGGCAAAACAATTGAAACATCTATGGTTCAGGACTAGCTAGCATTTCTTTGCCACAGCATTTGCTTACTCAGTACAACTGAAGGCTGAATGACTCCCGTTGTAGATTGGGCACAATATTGTCTGTGAGGTGCCAGGTTCTGACCCCTTCAGTCACTAGGGTTGTGGTAGGTCTTCCCGTTTCTGCAACGCATCGTCCTCCATATAATGAGGAAATCCAATGCTTCAAATAATTCATCCAGTGTGTATGTAATTGCAGATTGTGATTAAATGTCTAAGCAATGCTGAAGTTAACTGTAGACATTTTGTAGACCTCAAAGGCACCTTTGACAAGGCAAATTAGGAAGATATTTAGAAAGTCTTGTGAGTAAAGGCATAAAAGGCAAGTTATTAATGTGGATTTCAGATTATTATTTATCAAACAGAAAGGCCAGCGTCTCGTCTCAAGGTCATTAATCTGAAGAGAGAGATTTTGAGTTGGGTACCCCGCAACGGAGTGTTCTCAGCCTTATGCCATTCTATGGACAGGATGTAATGGGAAAAATATTCCTTTAATTATTAGTGATTTATTTAGGAATTGATTCATCATCCTCCTCTAATATCTTTACACTGCTATTGTAAGTGATTGGAACTATAAAGTGTTTTCGTTTCTGTTGTGGATGAGTGTGGCAGTGTAGCCAGTCCCTTGTTTTTGTTTCTCTCACTCGAGTATGGGAGCGCTGCCCTGAATCTTTCGTCTGCTTTTGGTAACACTAGCAACACATGTAAGAATCACGAATGCTTTCGTGTGAGGGGTTGTAAACCTGTCCGCTCTTCATTTTGGCTATTTTACCAAATATTAATACAAATGATTATCTATCCCTTGCAAGGGATCTAGTCCAGGGGATCTAGTCCAGAGATCTAGTCCAGGAGTTCTGAAGACTAGGTATATTAATCAAGTCCAGGAGACTAGGCCTGGGAGAAATTTAGCATGATGTACTGAGTAATAAAGAAACACGCTGAGTACCAGGAATTTTCTTCAATACCCCTAAAATGGAAATCAACACTTCAACTGCCTCCCAGTGGGAAGACATCACCTGGCCTCATCAGTAGTAAGACCCATACACACAAGGAATATCATGTAATAGCAGGTAGGACAGGCCTACCCTATTTTCCAGGCAGCGTAAACGTTAGTCTTCATACCCACCGTGTCAACTATGACAGTACCATTCTCCGACCTGTGTCTCCAGGCAAGAAGACTGACAACAGTGCATATGTACAATAGTATTATTCTTCTCGTATCTTAATGTCATGGCGGGGAAAAACCGCCCGTGACAAGGATAGCTTCTTATAAATTTTATGGAGAACCATAAGTTAAGTATATGCAGATTGCATACTGAATCACTATAAAAATGAGGATCATATGTTGGAAATAATTGGTCAACTACAGTCTCTCTGTCTTTCATTAGTAGGTCTGCCTGTTAATGAACATAAAACAAAATATCAGTCATAAACTGTAAATGGGAAAGAATTCTGGCTCAATTGAATAAAAATTCAAAAAGTTACTTGTCATAAATAATTGGGAATTCATATCAGCTTCAACACTAAAGTTAGGGATCAAATCAATTATGTCAAAAATATATGTACAGCCAGGTTAAAACTTTTAAAAATGTGGTCAAATTATGGAAAAGATGTAGGTGTGCCAGTTTTCAGATCTGTATATTTAAGCACAGTGAGAAGTATAATAGACTACTCAGCTCCTCTCCTTGTCAAAGATCTCAGGCCTTTGGAGCTCATTCAAAATGTGTAATTTTTGTGAGCCATTAATGCAGTAATGAATCAGCCTGTTAGCATGCTAACAAGCTCCTTTTGATGTATTATATATACCAATAAACTATTTGAATTTGACTTTGTCTAAGTTTCTCTTTCTCCAGAAATACCCACACATTGATAGCAGGACTTACTGTCTTACTCGATTGTTTAGTGTACAGAGAATGTTCCATTACACTTATCGCTGTTCCTTTCACAACACGAGGTTTTTCTTTACATAGCAAGGAACCTGCAGAGTGGTCTCCGCCACGATTGCAGCATTTCAGATTTGAACCCTTTTCCTTGATTTTATCTACGTAGGCATAACCTAGAGTCGGGGATAATCACTGCAATCCTTCATCTATGGTTATTTTGGCACTTAAATGCCCTGTGACCCCACTTGTTACATTTAAAGCATAAAATAGGTGGTTTATTATACACAGCAACGCTCCTATAACCAATGCATTGGACAAACACTCTCGGGAATTTGATCACTGATAAGGGCAATCACTTGTGGCTTTGAAACAAACTCTCCACCTTGGTTAAGCATGGGGTAGAGGTTATTTCAAAGATTGAGTTTTCGCGCCAACCAACTTGATATAAAGGTAAGCTGGCTACTGATGTCAGGAACATTCGCGTCAGAACCAGCTGATTGCATGCATACAAAATGGATGTTGCGGTGGGAAGTACGGTGGCTGGGAGTTCAGCTGAAGGCTCATCCTTTAAAACTTTTCCATTTAGACCAAGGTTTCTCCCCATCCCTTTTGTCGTGATTACTCTGACTTACGTTATGATTTGTTTTTGAATGATTCTGATTTTGATACTTTACTGGTTTAGACACGACATGAGATGGACAACTGTGAGGTTGGAAACTGGAATTTGACATAGAAGACGAATTGTTCTGTTTCCGTCGTCACAGATAAGGCTGTGATGACGCCCATTACACAGCCTGCAGCTGTGTTTGCCGCTACTTTTTTTGCTATTATGTCCCGTATCGAGGCAGGTGAAACACCTACGTGCTAACACAAGTTACTTTTTTTCCTGCTGCGATTGGATACTTAGTATATCTATAGGCTGAATATGATTGCCCTTGCAAAACAGGGCATGAGAACTGCTAGATTCTAGAACCTTCGGTCGAGGATCTTAAAAGCAGTAACAATATTTCATAGCTTTCTGTTATCTACTTTGTATAGCAAAGATTAAAAATCAGAACCTTCAATTTTTGTTCAGCAGTATATTATATAAAATTGAGCCTACGATAAAAATTCCATTTTCTTCGGTTCCGTTTTCTCTGAGGCATAAGGAAACTAAACTGAGTCACGTTTGTTGAGATATTAATACTATTTACGTCTATTTCCACTATTTCTCTCTTTTTTTCCTTTTCTATATTTTCTATATAGTACATATAAATTCTGAATGATGAATAGATATCTTTTATAATAAACTATTAATGTACATATAGCCTCAAATGTATAATTTCGTTTGCAAAAAATTACAGAAAATCAAACAAATCAGCAAAACATTAATTTCAATAAAAAAAATTCATTATGCTAGTATAAATTTATAATTATTTATCTTCAATAAATTTTTAATTTGTAAATTTACTTACTCACATAAAACTCCGTAATTTCTAGAGTTAATAAATATTAAGTGATTGGCTGACACCATGATATTAATAATTGCAATTACCACTTAAGCTGTTGCTTAATTTTGATTTGCTAATTCTAAGACTGATAATTAAATATTATCAGTGATAGAGATTAACGATTAACTTCCGTTGTTCAATCAAAACTTTCATGACAGGGTTACCGGTGGCCAGATGGTATTGGCCTACCCTAAGGGTCGGCCTTCAGCCTGTCACAAAGCACAAGTAAATAAGGCAGTACGGAATTTCACATAATTTTATTATATAAATAGATATTTAAGCTCCATGACTACTATCATAATAACTCAAGTAACACCCTTGAAACTTACTAATCAACTTCACGGAGGACCCCATGGCTCCTAAGAGTAAGAGATTTACAGATCAACTCTTGACATGAAAATTCAGCTAGTTGACAAACCAATAATCGTTGCAGATCAGGGAATATGATATCACTACTTACGGTTATGTTAGATAGCAGAAGGACACAACTCAAAGAACACTGTCTCAAACAAACTAACGAATGCACATGATGGCGAATGATCTAGCCGGCGACTAGGGATAGAGAGAAAATTATATGCTGCTTATCTCTATGATGTTCAGTGGCCGAAGGAAGCTTTCCCATGCATTTGGCGCGATCTGTGCTACCAGTTAGGTTGGTTTCCTTGCTCTAGATTTAATCCCTGGTCATGATAGGACATTGCTAACACAATTAACAGGGTGAAACAGTGTACAGTTGAATCTCCCACGACCCAGACGTATACAGCTTCCAAACAGAGATAAGTATGCTTATATTTTAAAAAAATCATCGACCGTTTGCCAGCAGTCATGTTTTCTAGAACTTCTGAGTTGGGAACACAACAGATTCAAGTCAAGTTAAGGCTGTACACTCGTCTTTTTACGATTGTATTCTGTCATTTCGATTATTCTTTTTTTTTTATTTAAAATAAAATTGTCAGTTATAAGACCTTCGTTCAAGCGAAATGTATTCAAGTAAGGAAGCTATGAATTATATAATTTTTTTTCATAAATATGCCTTATTTGCTAACTTAGAATAAAGTTCTTTCTTTTAACAGAAAGATCTTTAAACTTGATAATCTGATAACATTAGATATGCCAAACTCTACATACGTGTTATTTGCATAACATAACAGCTCATACAGCCAATACTCTGTTGACACAGTTGGTTCCTAGGACTGTTCATGTCTAAAAATTTAGTTACAGGCTGCTGCTCCAGAAGCAAGAGCCTGTGCCAGCACAAGGCATCCTAGACCCTTGTCGTAAAAAGTTTGAACTCCATTTTTTCTGGCAAAATCTTTGCCTATTCTCGATTTAGCAAGGGAAGAAGTCACACAGCAGGACAAGATTCCTTTGTGTTTGAGTAACTGTGTAATATATTCACGTGGAGCTGCTGAATCCCACTAACTGTGTTGTTAACAATAACTGAATCTGATTTTAAACCAGAAATTTTTATGCCAATCCATGCCTGCAGTGCTGGGTCTGATCTCATGGGACTGATGACCTTTAAGCATTGTGGGTATGGCGTATATCCAGGTGAGTGTCCCAGGACAGTTACCACTGTGTAACAGTATTGCTCCTCCCCCAGTTGGGCCTCCCTGGTGAGAGGGACCTCATCCTGGACGAAATTTACACATGTATTGTATGGAAAATTTTAAAAATATCCCCACGACTTCTGGCACGGATTGGGACCATTCTAAAGGAAGCTCAACTCACAAAGACCAGGTTTGTATTAAAACTTTAATACCATATACTAAACCTAGGAAAACTAAATACCATCATGACCCAACCTTGACTCACTTTGACTCCCTCTTTGGGAGTGGAAGTTGGTCAAGGTTTCTAACCATGTAAGCTGAACAAAATATTTCAGCCCTGAAATTAGAAATTTTTTTACTAAATAGATCCAACGGCAGAAATGTCGTTCAGAAAAATTAAAAAAATAAAAGCAAAGACTTGGCTTATAGAAGCCACAACAAAAAGCCAGTCAGAAGACTATTTGTCTTTACAAATTATAGATACCATTGTACTTCCTGACAATAACGACGAACCAATCAATAAGAAAATCCTTTTACTCTCTCAAAAAGAGATACCCCAAGGTTTAGGATTGCGAGGTGTATGATATGGCAAGTAAAAGAGGCAGTAAACAAGTAGTAAAAATAGCAAAAATAAAATTTGAGGGTTCAGATCTACCTCAAAAAGTAAAATTTTCAGGCCAAAATAGAGTTAAGACCCTATAATCCAAAGCCACTGCTGTGTCAAAATTGTGGTAAGTAGGGACACACAAAGAGAAATTGCAGTAATGAACCGGTATGCGCTTGCTGTGGATCTACAGAACACACCACACAATGGAAGTGCAGTGAACCTAGGTGTGTAAACTGTGATCAGAATCATTATGCAAGATCCAAAGAATGCATGTATTACATATGCAACACGGAATTAAAAATGTTAAAAGAAAAAAACAGGCATGTCTATAACAGAGGCTTAGAATTGAAAGTGAGAGGAATTCAAGATCCTGCCAAGAAACGTATGTATTCTTCTATAACAGGAACCAGTAATGAAACAAAAAAAGATACAGATGGAAGCAACAAGAAGCAGCAAAATAGGTCTCAAGAAGAAACCAGTAATATACAGGAAAAAAACTAGGATAGTAAAGTATCAGGAAATAGGTGCAAATGAATTGGGTAATATTCTATCAAATTCACTTGAAGTGTTAATGCATATAGAAGCACAGAGGTGGAAGGAGGAAGCTGTGATGTACCAGAAATTAAAGAAAAAAAAAGACCTTTATAGAGAATACCACCCAAAACACAGAAGCCAACTATAATTAGAGAAACATCGGTCAAACCAAAAACCAAAGATATGAAGAAAGAACAAAAACAAAATAAGAACATACCTTTATCTCCTAAAATAATAATTAAACCTTTAGATGCAGCGATCCAAAACACCAAAGAAGGGGAGGAGAACCATACCAAGGATGATGGTGACTATGTCAAGGGTGATGAGATTACTCCATCACCAATGATCGGTACAACAAGAACAAATAAAGCAGTAGATATACATGACAACACATGTGGCTGCAATAATTGCTTCATTGTATTGTGCAGTAATAACAAAAAATATAACAAAAGATTGCTTAACAAACATTAAAAGAAATTTTATGAAATATAGAAAGAAAGAGGTCACCGATTTAAACACCCATGAAAAAGGATGTTTGTGTGTTGAGCACTTAAAATATTATAAAGATAAACAACTGAATGTGGTAAATAAAATTTTAGAAAAAAATCAAGTTGATAATGATACAATGGAACGTAAATGGTCAACAGACCAGATTACACCTGGGAGAAGTACAAAGGTTATTAAAGGAATATGAACCAATGATATTATGCTTACAACATATCAATAATACAACACCAACAATAGGTAAACATACCTTAATATCAACATCACAGGAAGAAGAAGGAAATTTAGGTACAGCCATATATGTACATAACAAAGTATGTTATGACAAAGCACCTGTAAACATTGCTGACCTCCAAATATCGGGTATTAAAATTCGAATTAAAAATAATAATTATATCGTTTATAATTTATACAACCAACCAAATAAAAATTACGATATTGATCAACTTGGAGAATTAATTAAAAATGCCAAAGAACCTATATTAATAATAAAGGATTTTAATGATCACAACCCAATATGCGATTGTAACTGTTCAAACTCAAATAGAGCAGGGAGTAAAGTAGAAGAACTTATAGATTCAAATGACATGTGTTGTATAAATGATGATGAAGTTAGCACATATTATTCAAAAACACATGGAACATTTTCCTCTGTAGACTTAACTCTCTGTTCAACAAGTATAGTTGACAGATTACATTGGAACACAATTGATGACTTGTACACCAGTGATCATTTCCCAGTATTAATTTCCTTTTTACAAAACAATCCAGCAAAACATGTTCCTCACTATAACATTTATAAAGCAGATTGGGGGCGATATGAAATGCATACTAGAAGTATACCACCATTTGAATATCTAAAAGACCATAATGAAACTAATAAGTTTCTTGTTAATTTCATCAAAAATGCTGCTGATAGAGCAATACCAAACTCAAAACCCCATCCAACAAAACACAAAGTTCCATGGTGGTCCAATAAGTTAACAGGATTAGTAAATATAAAACACTCAATAGGGGGACGATTGGATAATTTGAATAGAAAGTTCAGTAAAATAAATAAAACATTACCAATATCAGAAGGTGCTTTACAAAAAAAGGTCTATATTGTTGCTAGAAATTGATGCATTAAAGCCTCTATACAACAAAATATCTGCAAAATCTAAAAAAGAAGTAATTCAAGGAAGAATAATTTCATGGAGGAAATATGTATCAGATCTCTCTAATAATACTCCCATACAAAAAATGCGGGAAAAATTCAGGAAAATAAATGGTACCCATGTGAAACCACCCAGACATGCCATATTAAAAGACGGAAAAAGAATACTCGATCCAAAAGAAATAAGTAATATAATAGGAGAAAACTTGGCTACTGTAAGTAGTGATAGAAATTTAGATGACCACTTCCACACAAAGAAAAATAATATAGAACTAATAACAATAAATCTCGAAACAATAGAAGACATATATTATAATTGAGAATTTAATATGGAAGAGTTGGAATATGCTCTCACGAACAGCAATAAATCTGCTCCTGGAGGTGACAATATTTGTTTTGAGATGATCTGCCACTTAGCACCTCTGGCGAAGACATACTTGTTGCAATTTTATAATCATTTATGGCTTAGAAATTTATTTCATGATGAGTGGCGTAAAGCAATAATAATTCCTATCCCCAAACCTGGAAGAGATCCAAGTAATGCAAATAACTACAGGCCAATTTCTCTAACAAGTTGCTTATGCAAATTACCAGAAAAAATGGTAAATGCTCGATTAACATGGCACATTCGTGAAAATAAAATCTAGACTTCCACTCAATTCGGGTCACAGTGCAGCAGATCTACGTTAGATTCTCTCTCTAACCTCGAAGACCACAGACGTAGAGGATTTAAGTGAAAACAAATAACTGTACCAGTCTTTTTTGTCATTGAAAAGGCTTATGACACTACCTGGAGGTACCCTATATTAAAAACTTTACAAAATAACAACATCCGTGGACATTTACCTAGGTTCATCCAAAACTTTTTAACAAATTGTAGTTTTCAAGTGAGAATTGATTATGTATTGTCCAGAACATTTCCACTTGAAAATGGTGTTCCACAGGGAAGTGTCCTTAGTGGCACACTATTTACCCTAGCAATTAATGATGTTAATAAAAATCTACCAACTGGAATCAAAAGAAACCTATACATGGATGATTTTGCCATATGTCATTCAGCCTCTTGTATTAAACATGCAAAACGCATAATTAATAAAAGTATAATAAAAATAAATGAATGGACCTCATCTGTGAGATTTAAGTTATTAATACTTTAGAGTCAAGCAGTAGTGTTTTATAAAGATAAAAGGTGGATGAATGAAGAAGTAATAGATTTAAAAATAAGAAATCATAGTATACCAATTAGACAAACTGCAAAATTTTTAGGTTTAGTGTTTGATACTCAATTAAACTGGGAACCCCACATAATATACTTGAAATAAAAATGTAAAAAAGCATTAAATTTAATTAGAAAATTATCAAGACAACTGTATAAAGCACCAGTCGTGTCTATCATTGATTATGGTAGCAAAATACATGGCTCGGCGTTGGACACAGCACTGACAACGTTGGACCCAGTTCATAATGAGGGCCTTAGAATATGTTCAGGAGCCTTTAAATCATCACCGGTCTCTTCTTTACAGGTTGAATGTGGTGAACTACCTCTCTCTCTCCATAGAAAGCTTGTAATAATGAAGAGTGCCCTGAGAATTCGGACAAGTGATTCCTCAACAAAAAAATTATTTGAACTCAGAGATATATTTATAAACAATCATCTACCCCCTTTTCCAATTAGAGCTAGAAGATTGTTTGAGTCACTAAATGTGAATATACAAATTCCTCCTACAGTAAAATTACCTCCGCCTTGGACAATGAATAAAATGAAAACTTCCACACAATTAAAATATTTATCACAAAAACACATATATGCCATCACACCTTAGACAATATACAATAGATCATATGAACCGAAAAGGTCCACATTATGCAATATACACAGATGGATCTAAATCGCAACATGGAGTGGGATAGGCTGCAGTGTCCCAAGACAAATCATATCAATTCTCTCTACCTAATACAGCTTCAATATTCACAGCGGAGCTTTGCGCAGTTGCCTCAGCCATAAGAATAATTAAAGAAACATCACTCAATAATTCTGTGATTTTTAGTGACTCGAGAAGTGCCATAGAAGCCATCCAGGGTTACAAACCAAAAAATAATATTGTACAACAAATTAAATTATCACTTCATAAATTAGATAGTATTGGGGAAAATGTAGAAATATGTTGGATCCCTGCCCATGTAGGGATCAAAGGAAATGAAGAGGCTGACAAAGCAGCCAAAGAAGCAAATCCAATGACAAGATCAAGTGTGAATCTCCCTATGAGTGATAATGTAACATACATAAAGATGGGTATTATTAAGAAATGGCAACATATTTGGAATGAAGAATCAGAACATAATGAATTAAAACAAATAAAACCTGATGTTAGCAAGTGGAGCTCATCATATCAGAGAGAGAGACATGTACAAGTAATTCTGACACGTCTCCGTATAGGCCATACCCGTCTGACACATGGACACTTAATGAGCAGCCCACATGACTCAGCTCCTAAGTGCGCAGAGTGCAAGGTGGTTATAACTGTCAAACATTTGTTATGCGAATGTCCAAAGTACAACCAGCAATGACTGTCGACACTTGGAAACAGATCTATGAAAGAAATCTTGTCAAAATCCTCTGCATTTTTGGTCATGCCTATTTTTATGTTCTTGAAGAAGTGTAATTTAGTTGATAAAATAAAATGCGAAAATTATTAGACTATTTATGAATGAATTTTAAGAACAAAACTTTTATATGTTACTTAACTTATTCTGATTTTATTTTTTATGAAAGTATGGATAAGTGAGTAAATGTATTTATTGTGTGCATGTGTTCCAGTGTGAGAGTGCCTTTGTGCAGTTTTTAGTTTAATTTTCATTCATTTGTCATCACACCGAATAAACAATTCTGTTCTAGAGCTTTGCCTCTGGCCTAGATATGATTTTTTCATTTTAATCTAATCCTACGGGCCAGCCCTGTGAGAGCTGAAAGTCCGCTCAGTGGTCTGGTTAAAGTACTTTAATAATAAATAAATAAATAAATTTGATTTAGTGGTACAACAGTTGTTCATTAATATGCTATTCTGTCACTTAATTGTACTACAAATTAATGTAAAAGTGATTTTTTAAGATAAAACTTGTAAAAATCAGTACCTTCTCACTCGACCTTTGCTTGGGGTGTGTTGACTGTGCTGAGAGGTTAAGCTATCTCTCTCCAAAACCACCAGGAGAGAACCAGAACCCAGGCATGGGGCGAAATTCACGAAAACCCTGATGGTACGTACTGTCCAGGAATTAGGACTTCTGCTCTAAAAATTGAAATGAGCATGAACTTAAACAGAGTTGAAACAATATACTTATTCTAACAGAGTTTATATAAGACATAAGTGGGATAATTATTCAAGAATGTAAAAATATCTTAAATAAACATCTTAAGGAGCTAATTTGCCCTACTACCCAAATACATAAACACTGACCAAAGTGAAGAAGTGGAACAAAGTCCACCTGAACTCCAAGTTTGGCAGAGCTGGAAAAATGATCAGACAGTTGTCCACACATTAGATGGTGGGCGTTGAATAGGTTTAGGGTGTGACCATTGACCATGCAATACGATCTGATTGACTTATTCTATATGGAGTTTTGAGGAAGATCAGCTTTCACAAGCGGCCTTCCTTTCAAAGTGTATTGGTAAGTATATATGAAACCATGGCATCATTATCATAGTGTAATCCGATCGGTTAGAATTCATTACCTCGAGAAATAATGGAGTTTTATGTGAATAAATCATGATAGATTATCAAAATTTATTTATCTTCATTAATAATGAATAATTATTTATTTCTACAAGTACGGTCAATTTATTATTTATTAAATTGTTTTATTTTCTGTGATTTTTGCAAACGAAGTTATACATTTGAGGCTCTGTGCACAATAGCCATTTATTAGAGATCTATTCATCATACAGAATTTATATGTGCTCTATAGAAACAGTATATATGAAAGGGCTGTTGCCTTGTATAATAAGGTGCCCTATGAGGTTATGTTAGACTTGCGATTATCTCATGCTAAGTCGGTTGGTTATGCACTTCCATACTCAATGGAGTGTCTTGGGGTTTGCTGATAACTTACGAAGTCAGTATCTTCTCTGGTTATGACGAGATGTGTTAAACTCATGATGATTCGGCAATGATGATATATTCTTTCTGATGTGAGGTTTCTAGTAGAAAACACGAAGTATAAAAAATAGTTCTATTCTCTGAGATTACATGATGAATATCAGATAGGATTGTAGAGGTCTTCTAATGACGATGGCTTGATCGCTTCTGCCAATGATGATGGCTAATTCAACTCTGACTACCATCTCGGTTACAAATCATAAAAGAAGCAGACAGTAGCTCGAACATACGAACATACACACAGATGACATAGTTACAAATCATGTAGGCCGTTTGAATTATAGGTCACGGTAGTTGTCTCAAGCAGGAAGCTTGGACTAATGTTTTCAAAACAAATGAAGGACCACAGATGACGGCACGTCATCTTAGCCTACTTTATTGTATACGTCATCTTAGCATACTTTATCGTATCTGGTCTGATCACATTCCTGCAAGCAATCTGGTTGACCTCTTTAGTTTTAGTTTTTATATATACAGAATAACATTCCATATTTTTATTATGTAATACTTACATAAAAGCTCGGTCAGTTACAAAACCAACCACTGAATATTACTCGAGCTTGACTTGCATTTGACTTATAGGAGTGTGATACAGACATTATGGTGAATATATATAGATATATAGAAAATACTTATAAGTAAAAAAAATTCATGGTGTACACAAATACAGATTAAAGTAATAAGATATAAAGACATAATATGCATATGATGATATTCGTAAATAATAGTGATCACGTGATATATACTGATACAGTTTTTCACTTCATCTCTTTAAGATACATATGCTACAGAAAATACTAATGTACTCTGATAATTGCATAGAATAAAGATTAACATGATAAAAATCATATTTTAACTGATAAAAAAGATAAAAAATTCATATATGAAGTGATAAAAATGATTAATTTTTATGCTGATTCATTGATTTTTATATAACTGGTTCATTAATCCATATACTAACTCATATATAACTGCAGTTATTGGTAAGATAAAATGTAACAGATTAATTATAGGCTACCTGATTTGTTTATACACACACACACACACACACACACACACACACCACACACACATATATATATATATATATATATATATATATATATATATATATATATATATATATATGGATTCATATAATTATGATCAATATATGTGCACTTAATACAACTGATTCACATAAACGACTAATCTAAGTGATTAATCTAGGTGCACTTTAAATAGATTCCTAGTGCGTACACGCACAGATATATTTCGATTCTGTTATTTATGATAATATATAGGATACTGATTCTTTACTGATACTTTATATATGAGATACATGACCAAGGTGATACCCACTGCACATTCTAGCGTTTCGAACAACTTTTCGTCCATTACACAGTTCCAGACAACCACCTATAGCCAAATGAAATGGCCAATTCCAAATGGTTAAAAACAAGGGGGAAATTGCCTGGGCAGGGTCCAACATTCTATTTTGCGCCCATCCATTGTTCTCTGTATCCTATGCCATATGAATACGTTCGCGACGAATAAAATCATCCCCAGCACGAGTCCTGCGCCAGCAACGTAGAGTTGAATATCCTCTTCGGTCATAATTGTCGGAAGTATGTCCCTTTTGTAGTCGATTTCTGACAGCCGCCGGAGCATTCCGCATTAAAAACGAGATTAACGACGGGATACGGTGTCGGTCCAAGAAGTCACAAAATAAGCTTGTTCACTTTTGATGGTGCTTATTCCCTTTCACATTGTAGGCGGTTGATACTTCACTGCAGTCGTCCGCAGCGACGAACAGGTTTTTGAAGTTGCGATGTGAAACTCTCGTACTGCAGGATACTGTAACCAGGTTCCATTAATCAGCCTGTAAGTGAAATTATACTTGTCACAAGGGCAAAGTAAATTCAGACAACATCCAAATATGGGAGGGAGAAAGCCATTAAGAACCAGACTTAACCACATGAATTCGCTGATATTTTATGGAATTGTCAAAAGAGTCAGCTGTACAAACTTTTTTATCCATGGCATTATAACAATGAGCGAACCTATCCAGGTCTATGATACCATAAAAATATCCATAATTATATAAATTAAACAGATATCAATACGAATCCCAAGGAAAATTCTATATTACTGGTAGTAAGTTACTAGACAAAGAAGTGTGAAACGGAGCTATTTGTAAGATTGACAGGCAACTTAAGAGTCAAAGAGAATATTAATCATGATTCTGTCATTCTCTACGCTTACTGAAATTAAGCTGTGATAAAATCCGATCCTATGTGCCCCTAACAAAAGGTTCATATTCAATTTTCTCACGCGCATCCTTTGAGGTTAATTTTTAGGCAGGAGATGCTATGAAAGAACCCACTATGCAACTAATTTCTATATAAACTGGGTTTTTCAAGAAAAAGCATCTCTCCTCTTCTTTGTATCCGTGGTGCATGAAGGACTTGTAGAAAATAAGTATATCCTCGGAGGGGGGATTCTCTCTATTCTCTCCGTCCTCCATGTACCATTTGTTTAAGGCTGTTCTGATCTCCCTGTTGATCAGCTTGTTGGAGTAACCGTTGTTGATCATCATTTGTGAGGCTCGGTCCAGTTCTGCGTGGGTGTCCTGCCACGCTGAACAGTGCGTTAAGGCCCTCCTTACGAAGGCCCTGACGGTGGTGGTCTTGAACCTCGCAGGAAACTCACTCTCTCCATTTAAGCAAAGTCCCAAGTTAGTAGATTTGGTGTAGACGGTGGTGGTCATCTTTAGGGTAGTTTCGTAATTAGGACATCGAGGAAGGGGAGCCGATCTTTGCTGCTAAATTCAATTGTGAAATTAAGGGCGCTGTTGCGCAGGAACTGCTGGCGAACGGCTTCAACCTCTTCCTCGGAGTCAGCTTGGACAAATATGTCATCAACAACGGTTACTCCAACAAGCTGATCAACAGGGAGATCAGAACAGCCTTAAACAAATGGTACATGGAGGACGGAGAGAATAGAGAGAATCCCCCCTCCGAGGATATACGTATTTTCTACAAGTCCTTCATGCACCACGGATACAAAGAAGAGGAGAGATGCCTTAAGAAGATTGTAGAAGAGAACGTCACCCCCGTGGAGGAAGGGAAGAGGCTCTCTCTTATAATCTATTATAAGAACAGACGAACAAGGGACCTGATTATGAGAAATAACCCTACCCCGCCCGCAGGAGATCCCCTGAAGCAGAATAACGTCGTCTACCGGTACACATGCCCTATCCAAGGATGTCCTGGAGTTTATATCGGTATGACAACGTTACGACTGTCTAAGAGGATCTCCTGTCACGCCCAGAACGGTGCCATAAAACACCACGCCCTCACCGCCCACCAACAGCACGTCGTGCGTGAGGATATTGTAAAAAACACAAAGATAATTGGAAGAGCCCCCGATCAGCGACGCCTACGCCTCCTTGAGGCTTTATTCATCCTTGAACAAAAACCCTTCCTTAATACGACACAGGAACCCTTCCTGCTGCCCACCTGTGTAAGGAAGACCCAGCCCCCCCCACCCCCTCCAGACGAGAACACCAGCGCCCAGGACGGGACCAATATCGAAGAGGTTGGTAGAAATACCAATACCAGGAGTGACGTCACCACGGTCGCAGCCAATGAAAACCCGGCTCCAGGTGACGCAACACACCTGAGAAGATCAACGCGCCTCGAGAATTTCCGACGCCTGGCCGCCAGCCAATGAAAAGTCGTGCACCCTCCGGGTCCTGCAGGAGCATCCGTGAGCGCCCGCACGACCATGATATATAGCGAAGGACTCACCACTAAGATTCAGTCCTCCAGCAACCATCGCTGTGACCATGCCCTGGCAGATCTGGGCGAAACGTCAGAGAGAGAGAGAGAGAAGAGAGAGAGGAGAGAGCGAGAGAGAGAGAGAGAGAGAGAGAGAGAGAGAGAGAGAGAGAAAACTTGTAGCAGTAATATATGTATATAGCAGCAATAAAGACAATTCAATATGACTACACTGGATTTGACGATCCCCTTTGGCATGTTGCTTGCCAGTTTCAGCAACATTGAGAAATCCTTAATAGGGAAAATAGAGAAGACTCTATACAAAATTAATGGAGCTGATGCAGCAATCCTTTTCAACAAGACATAAAATAAATGTAATTATGTTAAACTAGATATTCCTTATTCAAACTAATGAAAAGGGTTTCCATCAAATTCAAATATATATATTATTTGCCCTGTAAGATCCATATAGGATTATTCCATAGATATACATTTTTTCAACTTTTTCTAGACTTACTGACTTTAAAATCTCTTTTATTTATTTATTTATTTATTATTTTTTTTTCATTGACTACGAATATAAATCACCGGGACAGACAATATGTCAGTAGGTTTTGATATGTGTTTGAACTTTTAGCTTATTTTTCGTTACTAAAGCGTTAAGTTAGAGTTCAAATCTTTACGTATATGTATTTGGAT
>NC_087222.1:2022758-2048573 GCF_015104395.2 Macrobrachium nipponense | reverse complement strand
ATCCAAATACATATACGTAAAGATTTGAACTCTAACTTAACGCTTTAGTAACGACAAATAAGCTAAAAGTTCAAACACATATCAAAACCTACTGACATATTGTCTGTCCCAGTGATTTATATTCGTAGTCAATGAAAAAAAAATAATAAATAAAAAATAAATAAATAAATAAAAGAGATTTTAAAGTCAGGAAGTCTAGAAGTGAAAATGTATATCTATGGAATAATCCTATATGGATCTTACAGGGCAAATAATATATATAGAATTTGTATGGAAACCCTTTTCATTAGTTTGAATAAGGAATATCTAGTTTAACATAATTACATTTATTTTACAATCATGCAGATTTACAACATGAAACTAATATATTGTTCAATTTTGGTACTGTTTTTTTCAGACATTCTTCTCATGAGGGTGGAGTATTAAAACAAAAAATACCCAATTTATACTAAAGTCATATTTATTACAGCAAGTAACGTAACTCTTAGCTGCCTGGGAGCAATCTCCTGCCAGGTGACGACGTCATCAGTCCTGAAGGTGCCTGGCGCATTTGCCAAATCATCATTGTTCCTTTTAACCTCAATAAACCGCTTGCAAAGCAGGTTGGCTGGAGAGAGGAATTCTTAGCACGAACTCTCATGGGCAAGGCAGGACGTTAGGTACAAGTGTCTATCCGTGTGTGCAATGCAACTTTAGTTAAGGAATTGCAATTGTTTTAAAATTAATGAACAAAATAAGCAAATAGAATTTCTATAACATCAAAATGAATTAATTTTTTTCTGAACCTCATAGACAATTAGAGTCAATAAATCAGCTTATGATATTGGTAAACGGACATTTAGAAGTATCAGGTCATGGATATGAAAAATTTACTTGCAACATTAGCCTATTACAATTCAAGTAAATCACATTCATGGGGAAAATGTCACATTTTCTTGAAAAACCCAGTTTATATAGAAATTAGTTGCATAGTGGGTTCTTTCATAGCATCTCCTGCCTAAAAATTAACCTCAAAGGATGCGCGCGAGAAAATTGAATATGAACCTTTTGTTAGGGGCACATAGGATCGGATTTTATCACAGCTTAATTTCAGTAAGCGTAGAGAATTACAGAATCATGATTAATATTCTCTTTGACTCTTAAGTTTGTCTAGTAACTTACTACCAGTAATATTGAATTTTCCTTGGGATTCGTATTGATATCTGTTTAATTTTTATAATTATGGATATTTTTACAGTCATCATAGACCTGGATAGGTTCGCTCATTGTTATAATGCCATGGATAAAAAAAGTTTGTACAGCTGACTCTTTTGAATTCCATAAAATATCAGCGAATTCATGCGGGTTAAGTCTGGTTCTTAATGGCTTTCTCCCTCCCATATTTGGATGTTGTCTGAATTTACTTTGCCCTTGTGACAAGTATAATTTCACTTACAGGCTGATTAATGGAACCTGGTTACAGTATCCTGCAGTACGAGAGTTTCACATCGCAACTTCAAAAACCTGTTCGTCGCTGCGGACGACTGCAGTGAAGTATCAACCGCCTACAATGTGAAAGGGAATAAGCACCATCAAAAGTGAACAAGCTTATTTTGTGGACTTCTTGGACCGACACCCGTATCCCGTCGTTAATCTCGTTTTTAATGTGGAATGCTCCGGCGGCTGTCAGAAGTCGACTACAAAAGGGACATACTTCCGACAATTACGACCGAAGAGGATATTCAGCTCTACGTTGCTGGCGCAGGACTCGTGCTGGGGATGATTTTATTTGTCGCGAACGTATTCATATGGCATAGGATACAGAGAACAATGGATGGGCGCAAAATAGAATGTTGGACCCTACCCAGGCAATTTCCCCCTTGTTTTTAACCATTTGGAATTGGCCATTTCATTTGGCTATAGGTGGTTGTCTGGAACTGTGTAATGGACGAAAAGTTGTTCGAAACACTAGAATGTGCAGGGGGTATCACCTTGGTCATGTATCTCATATATAAAGTATCAATAAAGAATCAGTATCCTATATATAAATTATCATAAATAACAAAATCGAAATATATCTGTGCATGTACGCACTAGGAATCTATTTAAAGTGCACTTAGATTAGTCGTTTATGTGAATCAGTTGTATTAAGTGCACATATATTGATCATAATTATATGAATCCAATATATATATATATATATATATATATATATATATATATATATATGTATAAACAAATCAGGTAGCCTATAATCAATCTGTTACATTTTATCTTACCAATAACTGCAGTTATATATGAGTTAGTATATGGATTAATGAACCAGTTATAAAAAAGTTAGCATAAAAATCAATGAATCAGCATAAAAATTAATCATTTTTATCACTTCATATATGAATTTTTATCAGTTAAAATATGATTTTTATCATGTTAATCTTTATTCTATGCAATTATCAGAGTACATTAGTATTTTCTGTAGCATATGTATCTTAAAGAGATGAAGTGAAAAACTGCATCAGTATATATCACATGATCACTATTATTTACGAATATCATCATGTGCATATTATGTCTTTATATCTTATTACTTTAATCTGTATTTGTGTACACCATGAATTTTTTTTACTTATAAGTATTTTCTATATATCTATATATATTCACCATAATGTCTGTATCACACTCCTATAAGTCAAATGCAAGTCAAGCTCGAGTAATATTCAGTGGTTGGTTTTGTAGCTGACCGAGCTTTTATGTAAGTATTACATAATAAAAATATGGAATGTTATTCCATATATATAAAAAACTAAAACTAAAGAGGTCAACCAGATTGCTTGCAGGAATGTGATCAGACCAGATACGATAAAGTATGCTAAGATGACGTATACAATAAAGTAGGCTAAGATGACGTGCCGTCATCTGTGGTCCTTCATTTGTTTTGAAAACATTAGTCCAAGCTTCCTGCTTGAGACAACTACCGTGACCTATAATTCAAACGGCCTACATGATTTGTAACTATGTCATCTGTGTGTATGTTCGTATGTTCGAGCTACTGTCTGCTTCTTTTATGATTTGTATACGAAATGGTAGTGAGAGTGGAATTAGCCATCGTCATTGGCAGAAGCGATCAAGCCATCGTCATTAGAAGACCTCTACAATCCTATCTGATATTCATCATGTAATCTCAGAGAATAGAACTATTTTTTATACTTCGTGTTTTCTACTAGAAACCTCACATCAGAAAGAAGATATCATCATGAGTTTAACACATCGTCGTCATAACCAGAGAAGATACTGACTTCGTAAGTTATCAGCAAACCCCAAGACACTCCAATGAGTATGGAAGTGCATAACCAACCGACTTAGCGTGAGGATAATCGCAAGTCTAACATAACCTCATAGGGCACCTTATTATACAAGGCAACAGCCCTTTCATATATACTGTTTCTATAGAGCACATTTAAATTCTGTATGATGAATAGATCTCTAATAAATGGCTATTGTGCACAGAGCCTCAAATGTATAACTTCGTTTGCAAAAATCACAGAAAATAAAACAAATCAGCAGAACATCAATTTAATAAATAATAAATTGACCGTACTTGTAGAAATAAATAATTATTCATTATTAATGAAGATAAATAAATTTTGATAATCTATCATGATTTATTCACATAAAACTCCATTATTTCTCGAGGTAATGAA
The DNA here is from genome assembly GCF_015104395.2 of Macrobrachium nipponense. NCBI lineage: Eukaryota > Metazoa > Arthropoda > Malacostraca > Decapoda > Palaemonidae > Macrobrachium > Macrobrachium nipponense. The sequence goes on along the minus strand of NC_087222.1, from coordinate 2,044,893 downwards.
TTCTAACCGATCGGGTTACACTATGATATTGATGCCATGGTTTCATATATACTTACCAATACACTTTGAAAGGAAGGCCGCTTGTGAAAGCTGATCTTCCTCAAAACTCCATATAGAATAAGTCAATCAGATCTTGTTGCATGGTCAATGTTTACACCCTAAAGGCCTAAACCTATTCAACGCATACCATCTAATGTGTGGACAACTAGACTCTGTGTGGACTTTGTTCCACTTCTTCACTTTGGTCAGTGTTTATGTATTTGGGTAGTAGGGCAAATTAGCTCCTTAAGATGTTTGTCGAAGGAAACTGATTTAAGATATTTTTACATTCTTGAATAATTATCCCACTTATGTCTTATATAAACTCTGTTAGAATAAGTATATTGTTTCAACTCTGTTTAAGTTCATGCTCATTTCAATTTTTAGAGCAGAAGTCCTAATTCCTGGACAGTACGTACCATCAGGGTTTTCGTGAATTTCGCCCCATGCCTGGGTTCTGGTTCTCTCCTGGTGGTTTTGGAGAGAGATAGCTTAACCTCTCAGCACAGTCAACACACCCCAAGCAAAGGTCGAGTGAGAAGGTACAGATTTTTACAAGTTTTATCTTAAAAAATCACTTTTACATTAATTTGTAGTACAATTAAGTGACAGAATAGCATATTAATGAACAACTGTTGTACCACTAAATCAAATTTATTTATTATTAAAGTACTTTAACCAGACCACTGAGCGGACTTTCAGCTCTCACAGGGCTGGCCCGTAGGATTAGATTAAAATGAAAAAATCATATCTAGGCCAGAGGCAAAGCTCTGGAACAGAATTGTTATTCGGTGTGATGACAAATGAATGAAAAATTAAACTAACTGCAACAAAAGGCACTCTCACACTGGAACACATGCACACAATAAATACATTTACTCACTTATCCATACTTTCATAAAAAATAAAATCAGAATAAGTTAAGTAACATTTAAAAGTTTTGTTCTTAAAATTCTTTCATAAATAGTCTAATAGTTTTCGCATTTTATTTTATCAACTAAATTACACTTCTTCAAGAACATAAAAATAGGCATGACCAAAAATGCAGAGGATTTTGACAAGATTCTTTCATAGATCTGTTTCCAAGTGTCGACAGTGATTGCTGGTTGTACTTTGGGCATTCACATAACAAATGTTTGACAGTTTAACCACCTTGCACTCTGGCGCACTTAGGAGCTGAGTCATGTGGGCCTGCTCATTAAGTGTCCATGTGTCAGACGGGTATGGCCTATACGGAGACGTGTCAGAATTACTTGTACATGTCTCTCTCTCTGATATGATGAACTCCACTTGCTAACATCAGGTTTTATTTGTTTTAATTCATTATGCTCTGATTCTTCATTCCAAATATGTTGCCATTCTTAATAATACCCATCTTTATGTATGTTACATTATTACTCATAGGGAGATTCACACTTGATCTTGTCATTGGATTTGCTTCTTTGGCTGCTTTGTCAGCCTCTTCATTTCCTTTGATCCCTACATGGGAAGGGATCCAACTATTTCTACATTTTCCCCAATAATATCTAATTTATGAAGTGATAATTAATTTGTTGTACAATATTATTTTTGGTTTGTAACCCTGGATGGCTTCTATGGCACTTCTCGAGTCACTAAAAATCACAGAATTATTGAGTGATGTTTCTTTAAGTATTTTTATGGCTGAGGCAACTGTGCAAAGCTCCGCTGTGAATATTGAAGCTGTATTAGGTAGAGAGAATTGATATGATTTGTCTTGGGACACTGCAGCCTATCCCACTCCATGTTGCGATTTAGATCCATCGTGTATATTGCATAATGTGGACCTTTTTGGTTCATATGATCTATTGTATATTGTCTAAGGTGTGATGGCATATATGTGTTTTTTTGATAAATATTTTAATTGTGTGGAAGTTTTCATTTAATTCATTGTCCAAGGCGGAGGTAATTTTACTGTAGGAGGAATTTTTATATTCACATTTAGTGACTCAAAACAATTTTAGCTCTAATTGGAAAAGGGGGTAGATGATTGTTTATAAATATATCTCTGAGTTCACAAATAATTTTTTTGTTGAAGAATCACTTGTCCTAATTCTCAGGGCACTCTTCATTATTACAAGCTTTCTATGGAGAGAGAGAGGTAGTTCACCACATTCAACCTGTAAAGAAGAGACCGGTGATGATTGAAAGGCTCCTGAACATATTCTAAGGGCCTCATTATGAACTGGGTCCAACGTTGTCAGTGCTGCGTCCAACGCCGAGCCATGTATTTTTGCTACCATAATCAATGATAGACAGGACTGGTGCTTTATACAGTTGTGTTGATAATTTTCTAATTAAATTTAATGCTTTTTTACATTTTTATTTCAAGTATATTATGTGGGGTTCCCAGTTTAAGTGAGTATCAAACACTAAACCTAAAAATTTTGCAGTTTGTCTAATTGGTATACTATGATTTCTTATTTTTAAATCTATTACTTCTCCATTCATCCACCTTTTATCTTTATAAAACACTACTGCTTGACTCTAATGTATTAATAACTTAAATCCCACAGATGAGGTCCATTCATTTATTTTTATTATACTTTTATTAATTATGCGTTTTGCATGTTTAATACAAGAGGCTGAATGACATATGGCAAAATCATCCATGTATAGGTTTCTTTTGATTCCAGTTGGTAGATTTTTATTAATATCATTAATTGCTAGGGTAAATAGTGTTGCACTAAGGACACTTCCCTGTGGAACACCATTTTCAAGTGGAACAATGTTCTGGACAATACATAATCAATTCTCACTTGAAAACTACAATTTGTTAAAAAAAGTTTTGGATGAACCTAGGTAAATGTCCACGGAAGTTGTTATTTTGTAAAGTTTTTAATATAGGGTACCTCCAGGTAGTGTCATAAGCCTTTTCAATGACAAAAAAGACTGGTACAGTTATTTGTTTTCACTTAAAATCCTCTACGTCTGTGGTCTTCGAGGGTTGTTAAGAGAGAGAATCTAACGTAGATCTGCTGCACTGTGACCCGAATTAAGTGGAAGTCTAGATTTTATTTTCACGAATGTGCCATGTTAATCGAGCATTTACCATTTTTTCTGGTAATTTGCATAAGCAACTTGTTAGAGAAATTGGTCTGTAGTTATTTGCATTACTTGGATCTCTTCCAGGTTTGGGGATAGGAATTATTATTGCTTTACGCCACTCATCATGAAATAAATTTCTAAGCCATAAATGATTATAAAATTGCAACAAGTATGTCTTTGCCAGAGGTGCTAAGTGGCAGATCATCTCAAAACAAATATTGTCACCTCCAGGAGAAGATTTATTGCTGTTCGTGAGAGCATATTCCAACTCTTCCATATTAAATTTTCTATTATAATATATGTCTTTCTATTGTTTCGAGATTTATTGTTATTAGTTCTATATTATTTTATTTTTCTTTGTGTGGAAGTGGTCATCTAAATTTCTATCACTACTTACAGTAGCCAAGTTTTCTCCTATTATATTACTTATTTCTTTTGGATCGAGTATTCTTTTTCCGTCTTTTGATATGGCATGTCTGGGTGGTTTCACATGGGTACCATTTATTTTCCTGAATTTTTTGTATGGGAGTATTATTAGAGAGATCTGATACATATTTCCTCCATGAAATATTCTTCCTTGAATTACATCTTTTTTAGATTTTGCAGATATTTTGTTGTATAGAGGCTTTAATGCATCAATTTCTAGCAACAATATAGACATTTTTTTGTAAAGTACCTTCTGATATTGGTAATGTTTTATTTATTTTACTGAACTTTCTATTCAAATTATCCAATCGTCCCCCTATTGAGTGTTTTATATTTACTAATCCTGTTAACTTATTGGACCACCATGGAACTTTGTGTTTGTTGGATGGGGTTTTGAGTTTGGTATTGCTCTATCAGCAGCATTTTTTATGAAGTTAACAAGAAAACTTATTAGTTTCATTATGGGTCTTTTAGATATTCAAATGGTGGTATACTTCTAGTATGCATTTCATATCGCCCCCAATCTGCTTTATAAATGTTATAGTGAGGAACATGTATTGCTGGATTGTTTTGTAAAAAGGAAATTAATACTGGGAAATGATCACTTGTGTACAAGTCATCAACTGTGTTCCAATCTAATCTGTCAACTATACCTGTTGAACAGAGAGTTAAGTCTACAGAGGAAAATGTTCCATGTGTTTTGAATAATATGTGCTAACTTCATCATCATTTATACAACACATGTCATTTGAATCTATAAGTTCTTCTACTTTACTTCCTGCTCTATTTGAGTTTGAACAGTTACAATCCCATATTGGTTGTGATCATTAAAATCCTTTATTGTTAATATAGGTTCTTTGGCATTTTTAATTAATTCTCCAAGTTGATCAATATCGTAATTTTTATTTGGTTGGTTGTATAAATTATAAACTATATAATTATTATTTTTAATTCGAATTTTAATACCCGATATTTGGAGGTCAGCAATGTTTACAGGTGCTTTGTCATAACATACTTTGTTATGTACATATATGGCTGTACCTAAATTTCCTTCTTCTTCCTGTGATGTTGATATTAAGGTATGTTTACCTATTGTTGGTGTTGTATTATTGATATGTTGTAAGCATAATATCATTGGTTCATATTCCTTTAATAACCTTTGTACTTTTCTCCCAGGGTGTAATCTAGTCTGTTGACCATTTACGTTCCATTGTATCATTATCAACTTGATTTTTTTCTAAAATTTTATTTTACCACATTCAGTTGTTTATCTTTATAATATTTTAAGTGCTCAACACACAAACATCCTTTATCATGGGTGTTTAAATCGGTGACCTCTTCTTTCTATATTCATAAAATTTCTTTTAATGTTTGTTAAGCAATCTTTTGTTATATTTTTTGTTATTACTGCACAATACAATGAAGCAATTATTCCAGCCCCATGTGTTGTCATGTATATCTACTACTTTATTTGTTCTTGTTGTACCGATCATTGGTGATGGAGTAATCTCATCACCCTTGACATAGTCACCATCATCCTTGGTATGGTTCTCCTCCAATTCTTTGGTGTTTGGATCGCTGCATCTAAAGGTTTAATTATTATTTTAGGAGATAAAGGTATGTTCTTATTGTTTTTTGTTCTTTCTTCATATCTTTGGTTTTTGGTTTGACGATATTTCTCTAATTATAGTTGGCTTCTGTGTTTTGGGTGGTATTCTCTATAAAGGTCTTTTTTTTTCTTTAATTTCTGGGACATCACAGCTTCCTCCTTCCACCTCTGTGGTCGTATCTTCTTGTGCTTCTATATGCATTAACACTTCAAGTGAATTTGATAGAATATTACCCAATTCATTTGCACCTATTTCCTGATACTTTTACTAATCCTAGTTTTTTTCCTGTAATTAATATGGTTTCTTCTTGAGACCTATTTTGCTGCTTCTTGTTGCTTCCATCTGTATCTTTTTTTGTTTCATTACTGGTTCCTGTTATAGAAGAATACATACGTTTCTTGGCAGGATCTTGAATTCCTCTCACTTTCAATTCTAAGCCTCTGTTATAGACATGCCTGTTTTTTTCTTTTAACATTTTTAATTCCGTGTTGTATATGTAATACATGCATTCTTTGGATCTTGCATAATGATTCTGATCACAGTTTACACACCTAGGTTCACTGCACTTCCATTGTGTGGTGTGTTCTGTAGATCCACAACAAGCGCATACCGGTTTCATTACTGCAATTTCTCTTTGTGTCCCTACTTACCGCAATTTTGACACAGCAGTGGCTTTGGATTCTAGGGTCTTAACTCTATTTTGGCCTGAAAATTTACTTTTTGAGGTAGATCTGAACCCTCAAATTTTATTTTTGCTATTTTTACTACTTGTTTACTGCCTCTTTTACTTGCCATATCATACACCTCGCAATCCTAAACCTTGGGGTATCTCTTTTTGAAAGAGTAAAAGGATTTTCTTATTGATTGGTTCGTCGTTATTGTCAGGAAGTACAATGGTATCTATAATTTGTAAAGACAAATAGTCTTCTGACTGGCTTTTTGTTGTGGCTTCTATAAGCCAAGTCTTTGCTTTTATTTTTTTAATTTTTCTGAACGACATTTCTGCCGTTGGATCTATTTAGTAAACAAAATTCTAATTTCAGGGCTGAAATATTTGGTTCAGCTTACTTGGTTAGAAAACCTTGACCAACTTCCACTCCCAAAGAGGGAGTCAAAGTGAGTCAAGGTTGGGTCATGATGGTATTTAGTTTTCCTAGGTTTAGTATATGGTATTAAAGTTTTAATACAAACTGGTCTTTGTGAGTTGAGCTTCCTTAGAATGGTCCCAATCCGTGCCAGAAGTCGTGGGGATATTTTAAAATTTTCCATACAATACATGTGTAAATTTCGTCAAGGATGAGGTTCCCTCTCACCAGGGAGGCCCAACTGGGGGAGGAGCAATGCTGTTACACAGTGGTAACTGTCCTGGACACTCACCTGGATATACGCCATACCCACAATGCCTTAAAGGTCATCAGTCCATGAGATCAGACCCAGCACTGCAGGCATGGATTGGCATAAAAATTTCTGGTTTAAAATCAGATTCAGTTATGGTTGACAACACAGTTAGTGGGATTCAGCAGCTCCACGTGAATATATTACACAGTTACTCAAACACAAAGGAATCTTGCCCTGCTGTGTACGGAAGTTAATCGTTAATCTCTATCACTGATATATTTTATTATCAGTCTTAGAATTAGCAAATCAAAATTAAGCAACAGCTTAAGTGGTAATTACAATTTTTAATATCATGGTGTCAGCCAATCACTTAATATTTATTAACTCTAAAAATAACGGAGGTTTATGTGAATAAGTAAATTTACAAATTAAAAATTTATTGAAGTAAAATAAATTTATACTAGCATAATAAATTTTTTTTTATTGAAATTAATGTTTTGCTGATTTGTTTGATTTTCTGTAATTTTTGCAAACGAAATTATACATTTGAGACTATATGTACATTAATAGTTTATTATAAAAGATATCTATTCATCATTCAGAATTTATATGTACTATATAGAAAATATAGAAAAGGAAAAAAAAAGAGAGAAATAGTGGAAAATTAGACGTAAATAGTATTAATATCTCAACAAACGTGACTCATTTTAGTTTCCTTATGCCTCAGAGAAAAAAGGAATCGAAGAAAATGGAATTTTATCGTAGGCTCAATTTTATAATATTACTGCTGAACAAATGAAGGTTCTGATTTTAATCTTGCTATACAAAGTAGATGACAGAAAGCTATGAAATATTGTTACTGCTTCTTTTAAGATCCTCGACCGAAGGTTCTAGAATCTAGCAGTTCTCATGCCCTGTTTTGCAAGGGCAATCATATTCAGCCTATAGATACTAAGTATCCAATCGCAGCAGGAAAAAAAAAAGTGTTAACTTGTGTTAGCACGTAGGTGTTTCACCTGCCTCGATACGGGACATAATAGCAAAAAAAGTAACGGCAAACACAGCTGCAGGCTGTGTAATGGGCGTCATCACAGCCTTATCTGTGACGACGGAAACAGAACAATTCGTCTTCCATGCCAAATTCCAGTTTCCAACCTCACAGTTGTCATTGTCGTGTCTAAACCAGTAAAGTATCAAAATCAGAATCATTCAAAAACAAATCATAACGTAAGTCAGAGTAATCACGACAAAAGGGATGGGGAGAAACCTTGGTCTAAATGGAAAAGTTTTAAAGGATGCGCCTTCAGCTGAACTCCCAGCCACCGTACTTCCCACCGCAACATCCATTTTGTATGCATGCAATCAGCTGGTTCTGACGCGAATGTTCCTGACATCAGTAGCCAGCTTACCTTTATATCAAGTTGGTTGGCGCGAAAACTCAATCTTTGAAATAACCTCTCCCCCATGCTTAACCAAGGTGGAGAGGTTGTTTCAAAGCCACAAGTGATTGCCCTTATCAGTGATCAAATTCCCGAGAGTGTTTGTCCAATGCATTGGTTATAGGAGCGTTGCTGTGTATAATGAACCACCTATTTTATGCTTTAAATGTATCAAGTGGGGGCACAGGGCATTTAAGTGCCAAAATAACCATAGATGAAGGATTGCAGTGATTATCCCCGACTCTAGGTTATGCCTACGTAGATAAAATCAAGGAAAAGGGTTCAAATCTGAAATGCTGCAATCGTGGCGGAGACCACTCTGCAGGTTCCTTGCCATGTAAAGAAAAACCTCGTGTTGTGAAAGGAACAGCGATAAGTGTACTGGAACATTCTCTGTACACTAAACAATCGAGTAAGACAGTAACTCCTGCTATCAATGTGTGGGTATTTCTGGAGAAAGAGAAACTTAGACAAAGTCAAATTCAAATTCAAATAGTTTATTGGTATATATAATACATCAAAAGGAGCTTGTTAGCATGCTAACAGGCTGATTCATTACTGCATTAATGGCTCACAAAAATTACACACCAACTACAAGAAGAATCACACATTGAGTCCTGATGTAATTTTTTGTCTTTTTTTTTAATTTTCTTAATTATGATATTGTTTATTAGATAACATACCATATCTGCAACATTAGTTATATTGTTTGTTGCGAAAATATACCACAACGGTTTATTTACCAGTGTGCTGGATGTTCTCAGCAAGATGGTCTAACCTAGGGCTCCGTAGTCAGCGCTTCACGAAAGACAAGTAAACACAATCAGCAGAATTTTAGTAAGATTTTATTACAATATAAATTCTACCCTTACAATAATTAAATGAAACAAGAACACATCAGGCCTTAATTAGAAAATCATCACTTAAACAATGGCCACGTGGTCCTTAGGTAGCCGTGGTCTTATTAAATCTTAATGAATTACAAATCATAAAAGAAAAATGGTGACACGAGCTCCATTCTCATGACCTCGATTCTTGTTGTCTTTGGGCAACGAAGTACAATTCTCATTGCTTCATTTTGAATGAGCTCCAAAGGCCTGAGATCTTTGACAGAGTAAGAGGCAAGGAGAGGAGCTGAGTAGTCTATTATACTTCTCACTGTGCTTAAATATACAGATCTGAAAACTGGCACACCAACATCTTTTCCATAATTTGACCACATTTTTAAAGGTTTTAACCTGGCTGTACATATATTTTTGACATAATTGATTTGATCCCTAACTTTAGTGTTGAAGCTGACATGAATTCCCAATTATTTATGACAAGTAACTTTTTGAATTTTTATTCAATTGAGCCAGAATTCTTTCCCATTTATAGTTCGTGACTGATATTTTGTTTTATGTTCATTAACAGGCAGACCTACTAATGAAAGACAGAGAGACTGTAGTTGACCAATTATTTCCAACATATGATCCTCATTTTTATAGTGACTCAGTATGCAATCTGCATTTACTTAACTTATGGTTCTCCATAAAATTTATAAGAAGCTATCCTGTCCATAAGAATGGCATAGGGCTGAGAACACTCCGTTGCGGGGTACCCAACTCAAAATCTCTCTCTTCAGATTAATGACCTTGAGACGAGACGCTGGCCTTTCTGTTTGATAAATAATAATCTGAAATCCACATTAATAACTTGCTTTTTATGCCTTTACTCACAAGACTTTCTAAATATCTTCCTAATTTGCCTTGTCAAAGGTGCCTTTGAGGTCTACAAAATGTCTACAGTTAACTTCAGCATTGCTTAGACATTTAATCACAATCTGCAATTACATACACACTGGATGAATTATTTGAAGCATTAGATTTCCTCATTATATGGAGGACGATGCGTTGCAGAAACGGGAAGACCTACCACAACCCTAGTGACTGAAGGGGTCAGAACCTGGCACCTCACAGACAATATTGTGCCCAATCTACAACGGGAGTCATTCAGCCTTACAGTGTACTAAGTAAGCAAATGCTGTGGCAAAGAAACGCTAGTAGTCCTGAACCATAGATGTTTCAATTGTTTTGCCTCAGGGCACAGTAGCAAACAGTGTAGCAGTAAACAGAACTGCAAAACTGTGCGATGGACGTCATCATAGCCTCGTCTGTGACGACAGTAGTAGTGAGTTGTACTCTGGCACACCCACCACCACCACCAATCCAAGTTCCAACATTCCACTCGTCCATCGTCTCATGTTTTGTTGCCACCCATGAAACATCAGAATCAGAACCTTCCAATGGCACATTATAACACAAATCAAGGGAATTCTTCTAAGGGAAGTCATGTGAAACCATGTGTAAGTGTGAAAGTGGTAAAAGAGAAGCCTTCGGCCAATCTGCATGTTCCTAGATATTGCATCCTTTGACTCACAGTTAGTTAAATGGGTATTTCAGATTGAGTCTTGTAAGATTCATACGGGGAAGAAGGTCATTAGGATCAAATTAGTGATACACGATGATGTTGATATCCCCATCCACAATATTAGGCTGACGAATGTACAGAAATGTTTGAAAGAAAAAAAGGAGTGTGAAATGTCCGACACGGATGTTAAAGGGATGTTCTGAATCGCATCAATCTGTTAATTGGGGTTGATTATTTAAATTTTTTCGTAATTGGGATGGACAAAATTGAAAGGGTTAACTTGTTTGTGACTCATGATGGGGTTCCACCTTAAGGGATGGTGCCTCAGTGGGCCTTGGAAGGGATGGACGAGTCGACTGTTCGAACCCTACACGTGTAGGTTGGTAGGAACTGAACAAGATATATACATAAGATGAAATTGGATACGACTGTCATTGCACCGCATGAACAATTTACTACATCCCACAATAAAGCCATGGAAAAGGTGCAACAAAGTATCATGAGGACAGAACAAGGCTATCGTGTGAGCTTGCCATTTCGTGGGTCGGAGCGACAGAACACTAATAATCGCAATGCTCTTGCACAGTTGAACTCACTTGTGAAACAATTCGAAAGGGATCCTGATTATAGAGCAGCTTACCAGATCATCCTTCAGACATATCTGGAACGTGGCTTCATGGAAAAAAAGTGCAGACAGAGGGATATTACCTTCCTCATTTCGGAGTGAAAAAAGCAAAGCCTGACCACCCCTCTCCGCATAGTATCTCAAGGCCTCTTCTAAGACCAAGGGGAAGCTATCCATGAATGATTGTCTCTACCCAGGACCAAATATGGTCAAGATGCTGTACAATTTATTGCTGAAATTTAGACAGTCCTTTTGCTATAACTTCTGACATATCCAAAGCATTCCATTGTGTGTTACTCGACCCCGAGGACACCAAATACTTTCATTTTCTACGGTGCAAGATGCCTACACAAGCAGCTACCTTCACCTTTAAAGTTGTGGTTTTCAGAATCACTACCAGTCCTTACCTGCTACAGCAAGTACTTAGAGAAACGCACTGGAAAGGAAGGGGGGAAGGGGAGACCTCGTAAAGTCCTTCTATGTTGGTAACTACTTACAAACGTATGCTTCAGAAGAGAAGATGGGAAGGGATTATGTGCAGGTTAAAACTTCGCTGGCTGAGGCTCACATGCTATTAACGGGGTGGACCAAGTAATGATAAGTTCGATCATCAGATTGGGGGAACGGAACCCATAGAGATTTCAGTTTTGGGCCTGAATTGGGAAAGAAGCAAGAATTGCTTGAGCTTGAAGCTGTCTAAAGGGACTAAGAGTGGTGCACTTACAAAATATAGAATACTGTCATTGCTTGTTGATAATTTTGATCCCATGGGGGTTGTCAGTCCTATCTCTGTGAAGGGTAAGATCTTCCTACAGGACTTATGGGAAGAAGGAGTAGGATGGGATGACGTGTTGGGGCAGGGAAAACAAGAGCAGGCCAGTAGGATATTGGACGAGTTCTGTTGTATTCATACTTTGAAATTCACAAGGGGAATAATTTTTGAAGGGTCAAAATTACATATACTGATGCCTCAAGTAAGATGTACGGGGCTGTGGCAAACGTGAAGAACAGAGAAGGACAGGTCAACATTCTCACATCCAAAATCCGAGTGACACTGAGGAAACAAGCTAAGCTAACTATACTCAGATTAGAATTGCTAGACTTGCCAGTTGGGGTTTAAGTTGGGGAAATGTTTGAAGGAACCTCTAGGGATTCAACATTTGAACCGACAGATAGCTATGGCCTGGGTAACCAGTCAGGAGGGAAACAAAAACAATTTAATTTCCAACCGGATGGGGGAGGTTTGTTTTCTCCAACAGGAATGTGACATCTAACTTGGGTATACCTCCCCACCAATTGTAACCTGGCCGACATCCTGACACGAGGCTCCACCCTGAAGGAGTTAAGTGATAACTGACTGGAATGCAGGACCAGCCTTCCTACAACAGACTGACAGAGCCAACCTGCCTGTGAGTGTTGGTGATCATCAACCACAAACCATGTACAATTCGGTGATTCTGGGAAATAGAGGGAAGTAAGGTTGATTTTGTAAATTTGATAGGAATGAAGTGTGTCTTGACGTTTACACGCCACAAGGCTAAGCCCTTTATTAAACTTGCCTATTTGGAGCAACCGCACCATCTGCCTACAGTCTGTGACAGATTAGAGAACGGGACTAAGGTAACCGCTCACATTGACAATTTCATTATTCAGTTGGGAATAGTAATGGGGGAAGGGGTTGTGTGCACTTGCAGTAGAGTCAACAGTGTTACAGAACTAAAAACTAAATTGATTTTGTTACCTTTGAAGGGAAAATTAATTCTGATGTATCTGAAATACCCTTATGCTATGCACATGCATTGTGGCATTAAATGAATTAATGACCCTTTACTGCCAGGAGCGTTGGAGCCTGGGATTGAGGGCCACAGCCAAAACATGTAAAGGGATGCAGGGCATGCATCATACCCTTCGGACCTCTTCTTAGCTGTCCATTGCCTCCTCCCCTCCCAGCTGACAGAAAGCACATGGTTCGCCCATTCACAAACGTTGGGGTTGACCACACTGGACCCATAGTAGTCGATGGGGTACCTCCTCATCATCACATGCATGACCAGTCGCACCATACATCTAGACTACTGTAGTAACTTGGATGCTGCAACATTCGTGCTGATACCGAGATGATTCACTCTGACCACGGAGTGGCCTCCAGGATATATACGATACGCTATGACTTTTTGCGCTGCTAGGGCCTTTTTGCACCAGATGCACAAAGAGGATGACATGCAGCAGTTCCTTTGAGAAAGAGGATTCCAATGGGATTTTTCAGATGCCGAGGTTCCCATGAAAGGGAGGCTTCTTTGAATGCTTAATAAGGGTAGTCAAATGGACGTTAGAGACTACCTTACAATGCAATGTCTTCAGTGAAGACCAACTTTGCACCCTTGTTAAGGGGGCCGGCCGGTACCCTTATATATGGGGTATAGGGCAAAAATCCAGTCATGAAAAAATTCATGGAGCTTTGTATGGCAATGGAGAATACGTAGACAAAATATTTTTGTCAAAAATTCTCTAACTTTCGTAGTTACAGGGTAATTAGTAAACGTAACTCAGTAAGTCAAAAACATTGATCCGTACAAGAAAATGCAATATTTATTCTGTTATCGTAAATTTTTATAATTATTGTCAAAGAAATTGTGAGCAATGGCATCCGTAGAGATTCCATGCGTTGAAAGGGAGTCATCTTACCCCCTTTCAGTGTGATCAGAAACCTCATGTATTGTACACATTCGAGTTTCACCTCTGACATTTTCTTGCTTGTACGTCTGTTTATCTTTGTTTCGGCAAGAATTTCATCATGCCAAAGGAAAAGACAAGCAAAACATCTCGCTAACATACAGAAGAAGAAAATTCGCTCTAATATGATTTAATAATATCATAAATATCGCGTAGGCAGTGAAGAGAGAGAGGGAGGGGTGCATAGTAAGGAACTGCCAAGTCTTGTCTGACGCACACGTTGTATTCAGTGCCCCAAGCTACGGTCTTTGAGCAAAGGGATCTTCATTTATGACATTCTCTTGCATTTACGTTTGGTTATCTTTGTTTCGGCAAGAATTTCATCATGCCAAAGAGGAAAATACAAGGAAAACACCTCGCTAACATAGAGAAGAAGAAAATTCGCTGTAATAAGCCGAGTTAGTGAAGGAGAGAGAGAGAGTTGCGTAGGAAGGAGTGCCCCATCTTGCCTCACGCAGTGCCCCAGGCTAGGATATATGACCAAAGGTATCTTCATTTATGACTAAATTATGATAAATAACATAATTTTGGTTTATTAATACCCAAAAAAGAAATATAAATTCATAATAATCATTATCTATTAACATTGTCTTCATAAAAATACTAAGGAAAACTTTGAACGCTTGTATCTCAAAACTATACTTATTAACCTTCAAAATCTATCTTCTCACTTAGATTTAAAGCTATAGCATTGAAATTTGGTATATAACTTAGAAAGATATTATAGAACAATCAAGTGAAGCCATTTTTTCCAGTTTTTTTTTATTTTTATAAATTTTTTCCCCTGATTTATAGGGTTTATTTTTTTTACCATAATGAAAAATTCATATCTAGCAAAAAAATGACTTTAGAAAAAAAAAACTCTTCACTTAATTGGAGGTCTACATCAGGTAATCCTGATATTTAATATTAATCCCAGGTCTTAATATTAAATATCAAGAGAGGAGATAGAATTGGAAAAATGATTATTTTCAGGATAAATCGCCCTGACATCACAAAACTGAAGGTCAGAGGCGAAAATCATATGTGGTTTGGAGATGTCCCAAGTCATCTTATTAAGTGGCATGAATGTCAAAGTCCTGTCCACTTAAAAATATGGTCCATTAGTCGGCCGGCCCCCTTAAAGGAGCCAAAGCAGCAGTCAGCAACCGCCTGGTCTTGTATCAGGGGGCACGCAGGAAGACGAAGTGTTTACGCCCTTTCCCTTGAATTGGGGTGACTTAGAGAGACTGCTACCGCCAGTTGTTCCTCATGAAGAGATGTACCAGACCCTGATGACTATGCTGTTAAGACACCAGTATTTTCAACTCCCCGAAACCCTCATTTGCTTCAAGTGGCACTAGCAACTAGGATACCTGAGGTTGCTTCAAGAGTGCCACGATTTCAGGGAGAGCCCGGCTACTGCGCTGCAAATTGGCAACATTGTGTAAGGGAAGACTGAACAATGTAAGCGCAGTCAGTGGCCCTTGGTCAAAATCATCGCCATTTACCTTGACAAACACAGGGTGATCCATTGCCTAAAGGTTCTCTTCGAAGGCGAGGAGCACCTATGAGCAGTGGAACATGTTGTGCCACTAGAAATGAATACCCACGACATCGAAAAGGAATCCAGTAGGGAAAAGAACGGCAGGGAGAGCGAGTTAGAAATGGAAAATCAGAACGAATGGGAAGATAGTGCAGAGGGTGTGACTCGATAGACTCAGAGACTCGAGGTGAGTGCAACAGATAGTTAAGAGACAGTTTGAACTTAGCAGTGAATGGTGCTGGCACGAGACCGAGGAGAGCTACTATGGAGCAGAGACAGAAAATGTCGGAGTGGGTAAAAGACAGATTAGTGTAGTGTTTGGTGTATTAGATATTTGTTTTCCAGAGGTGAACTTCAAAGAGTGGGGGCCAACAAGAGAACTTAAGATTGGGGAGTAGTTCATGAGTTATGTCTTGCACAGCCAGCAAGGGCAGATGGCATAAGCAATTGAAAATGCGAAAATGTATGTGTACTGATATAATTGTCCTGATTTTTCTTCTGATGTACTGTGATGTACTACATTCATATGACCCACATCTCACTCGTGGAGACCAACGTTTTCTCTCATCTCCAAGAAGAGCCATTGAATTGTTCGACTGTTGAGACTATGTAATACTGTAATTCATAGGGCACTGCCAGATATGCACGCAATTCAGCAAAGAGAATTTCTCGCTGTTGCAATATAATAATCTTTATGATAATTAAAACATCGTCATGCTACCTTTGTATGAACTTCAGCATTATCTGATTGCATTGCTTACAGCATTATTGATGTCTTGCATTATCGGATTGCATTGCTTACAGCATTACTGATGTCTTGCATTATCTCATTGCATTGGTTGCAGCATTAGTGATGTCTTCCATTATCTGATTGCATTGTTTCCAGCATTATTGATGTATTGATTTATTTGATTAAATTATCTATTGCATTATCAGAATCAGCAGGTTTCCCCGTGATGAGGCAGTAATGAATATCAGGCTACTATGCAAAGACAAGTTGCAAAGTGCAATAGACGCCCAATTCTCTTCAACCACCTGGAATGCCTTAGGGGTAGAGGACGCCTTTGATGCCCTGAGAAAAATAACCACAAAGGCAGTGAACAGAGTGGTTGTGTGCGATAAGAGAGAGAAGAAGAAATGGCAAAGGAATACATCCACAGATGTCAGCGGGAGGCCCTCGAGTGTGCGTTTGCGTGCTCTAATTGCAGAGAGGATTTATGTGAATATGTGTTGGCAGGTATAATTGTGAGTTGCATGTGGAATCAAAAATTAAAACAGGATATTTTAGAAAACTTTGAAAAGTACAACTCTGTGAGTGCAATCATGGCAAAGAGCGAGGCATTCGAGGAGGCAGTACGGGAATGCGGGGACCCCACACAAAGGGGGGAGCGAAGAGAGTTCAACGAGGTGGGCACTGAGAGGGAGGAGGAATCGGCGTTGCCACTGGAAGAAGTAGCGGCAATAAAAACAAATTATCAAAAAGGAGGATGTGGCAAAATCGAGCTCCAAGGCAAGAATGAAATGTGAGTTTTGCTGGATTGCACACCCGAGGGGCCGTGCCAATTGCCTTGCTAACACTGCAGAATGCTCTCACTGTGGGAAAACAGGACACTTTGCCAATCGTTGCTATGGGAGCAAAAGTCGTACGCCTAGCAAGGGCGCATCGGATGGTAAGATTGACACCATTGCTGTGAGCAGAAATTGGCAGCAGACAATAGGATATGGGTAAAATGACGTCAGCTGGGATGGCGGGTCTGATTGAGAGGCATTAAGTGTTGGCGATGCATCATGCACACAACCGACCATGGATGTTACGGTCTCGTGTGTTAAAAGTAATAAAAGCTGCAAATAAGAAGCTGTAGTTGATACCGGGGCTGAGGTAAGCATTGCTGGGTCAGTCCAGGCACAGAACCTGGGAATTGATGTAAAAAATCTAAATAAAGTGGAAGTAAAGCTACAACATGCAGCAGGAGGTCTAATGAGTGTAATGGGGTATTGTCAGGTTAACATTAAGTGTGGCACCATGAAAACAAGTGAGCGTATTGTCACCAAATGATAAGTTTGGAATATTATCATTTAAATATACCGGGAGAAAGGACCAGTGAGCATTACGGTACTATAACTTCTCAGAAAAGAGAACTAGTTGTTGAGTCCTTTGCCGGCGGCAGTTAACATGAAAGCTTATTTCTTCCCGAACCGAGGTAAAATCGGAGGCGAACGAAGGAGGTCAGTCAGTGAGTGGGTTGGTGTGTCCTCACCAGCAGTAACCAGTACGTTAAGTCTTCAAGTAACCCATAGTCCTACCAGTCTTTCGTCGGAAGAAACGACAAGTCAGTCAGTGAGTGGTTGGTTGTGTCCTCACCAGCAGTAAGTAATCACTCCTCAAGTAACCCATAGTCCTGCCAATCATTCGTTGGAAGAAACAGCAAGTCCTTGAACTCGTCATGTTCCCTGTTGCTGGAGCATCAGATGGTTCTCGTCGTGACTCTTACACTGTGCTCTTTGCAAGTCGTCTTGCAAATACTCTTCTCATGCCAGGACAGTTAATACTTCTGGTAGTAACCTCGTCTCCCGATAGCTTCGTACGAGCACCTTTAACCCCATCAGATACCATCGACATCCTACGCCTATTCTACAAGAACATTCCCCTGGAAACTCATATTAATGTAAGATTTGTAATGAATTTATGTTTGAACTGATTAGCCAATTATCATATTACCCATTTATTGAAGGTATTATTATTCTGTACTATGATTCTTACAGGTTCGTATCTACAGGTGTAAGGCTTCTTCGGTGAATAAACCTTTAATTTTAGATCTGAGTACTTTTATTTAGTTCCTCAATTTGCTCAAGTGTCTAGTAATTGTCATATATGTATCCTAATGGTAAAAACCAAGGACCTTTTTAGTGTTTACGAAGTGATCTTCAGTATTATCAGTTCTGGATGGGTGTGATGAACCTTGGAGGTAAATAATTTGGTCCTTATTCCCAAAGTAAGAATTCAGAACGTGATAGTATGTATTTTGTCAATGGGACACGTAAGTGATTTCTGTCATTAAGTGCATGCAGATCATTAGGGCTGGTGGATCCTGATTTCCCGAATCACACAGCTTTTAATATTCATGGGAAGGAAGTTGATGGCATAGGGGGGATTAATGTGGATATACTGAGGAGATTTAAATGTATTGATGATATATTGCATGATTCTAGCACAGAAGAAGCTTTTGATTTATTGTTAGCATGTGAGACGAATGGTGTAACTCTGAACCCACGTAAATTCCAGTTTTGACGGAGGGCTGTGAATTTTGTGGGCTATAATGTTGGGTGGGATAAATATCTGCCTTCGGAGGATAAACTGGCTGCTATAAAGAAGTTCCCAATGCCTGATCAGCCCACCATACCCGATATTCGGTCGTCGTTTGGGCTGGTCAATCAGTTGGCTCCCTTCGTTGCAATGGCCCCTGTCATGGCACCATTTCGGGAATTATTGAAAAAGGGGGCCAGTAAAAAAGTGTATTAGGAAGAAATTTTGATGTCTAAATTTGAATATGCTAAAAATGAGTTGTGTAGATTAATATTTGAGGGTCTGCATTATTATGATAAGACAAGACCAACCATTGTTATGACTGACTGGAGTAGAGAGGGGATGGGCTTTGTCGTATTACAGCAATATTGTTCGTGCTATTTAGCATATGCAGACAGATTAACTGGGTGGGTGAACTGTCACACTTTGGCAATGGTGTGACTTCATCAAAGATCATCCCTGTATTGCGGAGGTTGTTCTGCCGTTGGGGTACCCATGAGGAGACATCCACTGATGGGGGACGAATTTAGCGAGTACTGAGATGTTAGACTTTTCTAAGTGATGGGGGATGCAATTTCGTATCTTGTCAGCACAATACCCCCGATCGAATGGGCGAGTTGAGGTGGCTGTGCGCTCTGCTAAGCATATGATAAGGGACAACATTAGGGGTGATGGTAGCCTAAACACCGATAACCACAGCAAAAGCCCTTATGCAATACGAAATACTCCCATAAGAGCTATAGACAAGTCCCCTGCGCAATTAATGTTGGGGAGGCAGTTATGGCAAATGAATTCTTGTTTTTTGGATAATCATTGGATTACGACAATACAAGAGAGAGAAAAGGCTATGGTCAAAACTTTACAGAAAAAGAAGGAATTATTTGACCTGCATGTGTAAAAGGACTGGACTCACTTATAAGATAAAATGTCCGTACACAGTCCCCAGTTTGTACTTGAATGGTTTGTGAATGCAAACAGCAGTGTGTTGGGAGATGTTGACTCTCTCTCTCTCTCTCTCTCTCTCTCTCTCTCTCTCTCTCTCTCTCTCTCTCTCCAGGCAGGAAGGTGATACTCTTCAATTTTCTTTCTTCATCTTGGTACAATAGAAGGATGTGGGGAAACACGGAAGTTAGCCAAAATAGGTATATTATCTGAGCAATTTACATCTCAAGATAGACTTTTCAGAAGAGAGCGTTAATACATCCTATAGAGTTGAAGGACGAAGAAGTGAAGTCTTACAGAGTTATGTACAGTGCAATAGGTTACAAACCTAACAAAAGATACGTGTGCACGAACGAACACCTCTTTTTAGGTTAAGTATTATTCATCATAGTTCTCGTGGGAGCAAAAGTAGGTTCCAGAGCAAGAGGAGGTTTTTGTTCTTATGTTTGTTATTTTGCTTACCTAGCCTTCGCACGCATCCTGTGTCTAGTATTCTTGGGCAGTTCTTTCCTCCTCGACCTGTGACCTGATTCAGAGTTATGCTTTTACTCTAAGGAATGTATTACATTTCTTTTTTTCATGGAATTGATATACATATCATTACATATGCACGGCAGTTGCCATACCTATGTGTAGGCAACCAAGTCCTCGTACAGGACATAGTCAGTAAGAAGTGGGATCGATCGGGGGTGGTAATGGAAAAACTCCCATAAAGACAGTATTTAATCAAAATAGATGGGACTGGCAGAATGTTGAGGAGAAATCACCGCCACTTGAAATACATAACACCGAAGAGCCAGTGCCCGACTATAAAACCATCTGGAACAGTGCCACATACCCAGGACCAGGAGGTATATGCTGACCACGGCAGCCCCCCACCCCTTGGTAGGCATAGTTCAAGGCCAACTAAATACCCAGCTTGGATGAAGGACTACAAAAGTGGAAAATAGATTGCATTCTGTTTGTGGAGCTATTATTACGTTTTGCTTCAATTAACCATTCTTTGCTTATTTTTCCCCCCTCATTTTGTCTGTTCTTATTTGTGATATCCTTTGTTTGTCTCTGACTTCCGAGTATACCTATGTTTTGCAGTAATGCGTGGCTTGGGGTGGTGGTGGGGGATGCAGAATAAGTATGGTATCATGTTACTAGTATCAATTAATACTACGTACTGAACGAGTGTTTGTATGTCTATGGTTGGCAATGCATTATCTAACTCCGTCGTGCCAAGACTTTGGCGCGAACGCGTTGCCCTGTACCCGCCTTAGGATTAAGATGCCTCTGTAGTAAACCATCCACATGGGAATATTGTCTCTTACTTACCCATGCCCATAGAGTACCTTATAGTTACGTACAAAGGTAGAGATTTGTATAAAGGAATTGAATTACAAAACGAGTGAGTCATCCTAATGAATTAAAACAAGTGTTATTACCACTCATATGTAATTTACCAAGGTGCTAAGATTTTTAGATATATTGTGATGGGTCTGTTATTGGATTGAAGGCTGGATGTTTAGTTGCCTTATGAGAATTTTGGTGATAATACAGTTAATACTGATGAGATGATTTCCAAATAAATGAGTTACGTGCAATTCATGAAGGACTGAAAATTGACACAGGTAAAAAGCGAGACGTGTATATTTTTGTAGATTCCTAGAGTGCTTTGCTTGCATCGAATTGTAAAGATCCTTCTAATACTGATTTGATTTAAGCTAATGAAAGGAAGAAAGAGAAGAAGAAATACTGAAATACAGGATAAACCTCCGAAGTTTCCTTGGTAATTTCCAAGTAAGCATAAATCTCAAATTAATACACTGTCTCGCCCTGACGTTAAAGGGCAAAAATATGTAATAAGGTGTATGCACACCATTGCCACTGACCCTTAACACAAAGGAGGAAGGTGGCTAGCAAGGCTATCACAAAAAGTGGGCTTGTATATTAATTATTAAAGTCAATTATTTGTGTTAAACATCAAACACAATATATATATATATATATATATATATATAATATATATATATATATATATATATATATATTATATATATCTTATAATGTAAGTTTTGTAATGCAATTATCATTTTGGTAATATGATTACTTCACCTCAGAACCTGTGTATCATGTTATGAAATGTATGTTTTTGTGTTCAGATTCCCACATTTAAAAAATAACACATGTTAAGTAGTGTAACTTTTCATTTTTAAACATACATAAGGTGGAGAGAGGAAAGACGTACGTAAGACAGAGAGAAAGAGTAACAGAGAAGGTTTTGTTATTCATACTCGAAAAGGCCGAGCCAGCTGATTTCTTTATCCTCGCAAACATGTAGGGACCTCCCAAGCCGCATCGAGTCCTTCGAAAACCTCCTACAATGATGTTATTCATGTTTAACATAGAGAGATGACATAATATGTTTTCGGCTTGAACTAGATGCTAATCGCCCATACGCTTATGGGATAGGGAACGATTCATTTGATTCTGAGACCTAGCCGTTGGCGTGAGGGATAGTATCTCTCTCATCTCTCCTCTCCTCTCTCTCTCTCTCTCACTCTCTCTCAAAGCTTTCTCTCTCTCGCTCGCCGTTTGCGAGGCTGTTTCATTAACGTAAATGTAACTCACATTAATTTTGTATTTGAACTGGTCACTCAGTACTGTTTTAATGTATGAGTGTTTGTGGAA